>NC_060269.1:14468279-14704887 GCF_021613505.1 Equus quagga
CACACACACACACACACACACACACACACACACACACACACACAAACATTCAAGGAAGGAAAAACATCCCCAGAGGTGTTTGATCACTAAAATTAGGTAAGAGTACAAGATCAAGTAATGAGTGCTTTTCCCCATTTATGTCAGCTAAATTAACTAAGGGTATATTATTTGAAAGTTCCCTTTATACCTAGGATGTGGAGCATCATCCCTATACCGACAAAGAGAAAATGCTGTGTGTGCTACAAGAGCATTTCTCGAAACCCTCTGTGGTAGGCAGAACAATGCTCCCCAGCCCCACCCAAAAAAAAAGATTGTGTCTTAATCCCCAGAATCTGTGAATACGTGACCTCACATGGCAAAAGGGAATTTGTGGATGTAACCTTGAGATGGGGAGAGTATCCTGGATTATCCAGGTGAGCCCAGTGTAATCAACGGGGTCCTTAAAAGAGAAAGAGAGTCAGAGAAGGAGATGCAAGGACGAAAATCCGTGTTACCAAACCAGGTCCGTTTTTGCCCGCCGCCCAGAAAGCCAAACACCGAGACGACGAGATTGCAGCAGAGAGAGGGTTTACTCACAAAGCAGCCATGCAAGGAAGCAAGAGCATGAGCTTCAAATTCGCTTCCCAGAAAGTAGGGACTCAGGGATATTTATGGGATTGGGGGCAAGGTGGTCTGAAATGTGGAGAGAGGTGATTGGAGGTGAGGAGAGGTGAGGTAACTGATAATCTGCGCAAGTGTAGTCAGACTTCATGCCTCTTCATAGGACCCATGTTCACAAAATGGTGGTGTGAGCATGGTCTGAGGGTGGAGTTTTTAGCCTCTTGACGTCAAAAGGTCACCTATTGGACATCTCCGTGGGCCCAGTTGATGAGTTGGTGGTCTCAACCAACCTGAAGTGGACAAGGAGTTCTAATTCCTGAAAAACAGCTCACACACCCATTACCATGGGACCCAGGCTCCAGGGAGATGTTATCTATAGGAGCCTAGTGGAGTCAGATAGCATACCGCCTAAGCAGCACAGTTAACAATGGGCGGGTTAAACAGCTAAAAGCTATAATCAGTAATTGCAAAAAGGAAAAAAAACTTTAGTTCCTAGATACTTAATCATCAATGGCTAACTGTCTGCCGGTTTCAGCAGAAATTAGAGTGACTTGATCCCTGGTTTTGAAGATGAAGGAAGGGCCCAAGAGCTAAGGAATGCAGGTATCTTCTAGAAGCTGGAATAGACAAGGAAAAGGATTCTTCCTGGGGCCTCCAGAGGGAACACAGCCCTACCAACACATTTATTCTAGCCCAGTGATACTGATTTTCGACTTCTGACCTTTAGAACCATAAGATACTAATTTGTGTTATTTTAAGACACTAAGTTTATGATAGATAGATTTGACACCTATATAGTAAAAATTATAGGTAAATACGTGAATTTGTGGTTTAAAACCTTCCCCCAAAAAGCTCCAGACCCAGATGACTTCACTGTCAAATCTACCAAACATATAAGCAAATTTTTTAGACCAACTCTACATAAACTCTTGCACAAAATGGAATAGGAAGAAATACTTCCCAACTCATTTTACCAGTCCAGCATTACTCTGATAACAAAACTAGACAAAAATATTTCAAGAAAAGAAAGCTACAGGCCAATATCCCTCATGAAGATAGAAACAAAAATCCTCAAAAATATATTAGCAAAACAAATCCAACAATATATAAAAATGATAGTACATCACGACAAAGTGGAGTTTATCCTGAAAATACAAGATTGTTCAACATTTGGAGGTAACTGATGTAATTCAGGTTATCAATAGAAAAAGGAGAAAACCAAAAGTCCAGTTCAAGATGCTGATGTAGGAGGATCTTGAACTCACCTCCTCCACAGACACACCAAACCTATAGCTACGCACAGAACAATTTCCCCTGAAGAAAACCAAAAGCTAGCTGAGTGACTCCTACACGTCGGGCAAAGGAGAAAAAACCCACATAGAGGCTGAGACACAATCTCGCCATAAACCCCACCCCCAGCATGGAGACCCACAATCAACAGGGAACTCAAAACCCAGAGCTTCTCCGTGGGGAGGAAAGGGTTTGAGCCCCACATCAGGCACCCCAACTTTTAAGACCTGCACCTGAGAGACATGCCCCCAAAATATCTAGCTTTGAAAACCAGCAGGGCTCATGTCTGCGACACACGCAAGGCTATAGCAAACTGAGCAATAGTTCTTAAAGGGCTAGCAGAGACTCACCCACCCCAGAGCCCAGCACAGACAGCTGACTGAGAAGTGCCCAGATTTTCTGTGAAAGAGCCTCATATGTTTATCTTAAAGTGTCAGCCTGGGGAACAGGCATCTAATTTAACACACATCTCGGGGCCTACTGAAATACTCTCCAAAGATGGAGGCCAACAGGTGCCATCACTGCGCTCTCCCTCTGCCTCACTCCAGGCCACTGGTATCTCACAAAAAGGAGCTTGTACGCCTGTATGGTGCCCCAATTTTTGCAGCTGCCACCCAGGGAATGCCTCTAAATTGTTTGGTTCTGATAGGCAGTGGGGCTTGCATTCATGGTCCCATGGGACTGTAACAAATGGAGAGACGGTTCTTGGCAGGCCACCACCCCCAGGGCACCACACAGACAGCAGACTGAACACACCCCCAGCCATTCTGTGAAAGACGCCATTCGTCTTGGAGCTTCGGCATGGGGGGCAGGCACACATCTAGGGGACTACTGAGGTGCTTTCCAGGGACAGACGCCATTGGGCACCATCTTTGCATTCTCCTTCTGCCTCGCTACAGGTCACCAGCATCTCCTGGCCGGAAGCTTGTGCACTCCTCTGGCACCCTGATTTTTGCAGATGCTGCCCAGCGGACACCTCTTGATCACCTGGCTCTGGTGGCCAGCAGGGCTTGCACTCATGGGTCCCACAAGACTGTTACAAATGGAAAGATGGTTCTTAACTGGCTACCCCCCGGGGCACAGCACAGAGACAGCAGACTGAAATGCACTCCCAGTCTTTCTGTGAAAGAGGTCTATTAACACACATCTAGGGGTTGACTGCAATCCTCTCTAGAGACTGGGGAGACCAGTGGGTGCTATCTTCACACTCTCCCTGATACCGGCTCAACACAAGGTTGACATAAGGGAAGCCATATTGTAGAAAAGAAACTATATTGTAACTTTAAATGACCTCTGGCTAACTAGCCCAGACATGCTCTGTAGATTTTGTGGCCCCTCCCAGATGCTTTAAGATAATAACTTTTGTTCGAGTTCCTTAGGAAAGTGATGACCCCTGGGCAGAGAGCCTATGCTGACAGCCATCATCAATGACAACTGAAAGATCAGGGTATAGGGCAGCTGCTCCATTCTCTGCCGCGTATCCAGTAAAACAAAGGATTATCAGGAACTGGGACCAGATGTCTGCCCCACCGAGAGACCAGCCACCTCCTCCACCTGGAGACTGGCCCCATATATAAACTGGCCTGTAGTCTTTGTTCTGTGAGACGGTTCTTTTGGATATGAGTAGGCCATCTTCCTTCCCTCTTGCTAGCAAGCTGTAATAAAGTCCTTTCTCTCCTACCATCTGGCCTCCTCACAATTGGCATGTCTTGCGGCAGGCAGACAAGCCCACTTGGGCAGTAACATCCCTCTGCCCTACTCCAGGGTCATCACTGATTCTGAGGAAGGAGTTTGTGTACACATCTGTGTCCCGGTTTTTGTGTCAGTCACAGAGGATACATCCCTTGATACCCTTTCTCTCCTGGCCAGCAAGGCTGGGGGTGTTCACAGGATCAAGAGGACAGTAGCAAACAAAAAGACAGTTCTTAACTGGCCATTACCTCAGGACTCAGCAGAGAGAGAGTAAACAGAAATGCCCATCTCCCAACCTTCCCCTGAAGGAGGTACAGACATGTGCCACATAACAATGTTTCAGTCAATGACAGACCACATGTACAACGATGGTCCATAACATTAGAACCACATAGCCTAGGTGTGTAGTAGGCAATACCATCCAGATTTGTGTAAGTACATTCTATGATGTTCGCACAGTGACAAAATTGCCTAACAATGCATTTCTTAGAACACATGCCAGATGTTAAGTGATAGATGACTATATTGTTGCATACTTTAAAAGCTGCTGTCTAGGGGCCAGCCCAGTGTCATAGTGGTCAAGTTCACACACTCCGCTTCAGTGGCCTGGGGTTCACAATTTTGGATCCTGGGTGTGGACCTACAAACCACTCATCAAGCCATGTTGTGGCGGTGTCCCACATACAAAATAGAGGAAGATTGGCACAGATGTTAGCTCAGGGACAATCTTCCTCACAGAAAAATATAAGAAAGTTTTAAAAAAAAGGAGAAAGAATATCAATCTTTCTCAAAGTCTTCCAAAAAATGAAGAAGTATAGGGGCCTACACGTGGCCAAGTGGTTAAGTTCACGCACTCCACTTTGGCAGCCCAGGGTTTTGCCGGTTTGGATCCTGGTCATGGATACGGCACCGCTCATCAAGCCATGCTGAGGTGGCATCCCATGTGCCACAACTAGAAGGACCTACAACTAGAATATACCACTATGTACCGGGTGGCTTTGGGGAGAAAAAAGGAAAATGAAATCTTTAAAAAAAAAAAAAAAATGAAGGAAAACAGAATACTTCCAAACTCATTTTATGAGGCTGTCATTCCCCCCATACCAAAACCAGACAAAGACACCACAAGAAAACTACAGGCCAATGTCCCTGATGAACATAGATACAAAAATCCTCAACAAAATACTAGCAAATGGAATTCAACAATACATTAAAAGGATCACACACCGTGATCAAGTAGGATTTATTCCAGGGATGCAAGGATGGTTCAACATCCACAAATCAATCAATGTGATACACCACATTAACAAAATGAAGGATAAAAATCATATGATCATCTTAACAGATGCAGAAAAAGCATCTGACAAAACTCAGCATCCATTTATGATAAAAACCCTCAACAAAGTGGGCACAGAGGGAATGTACCTCAACATAATAAAGGCCATATATGACAAGTCCACAGCTAACACCACACTCAACAGGGAAAAGCTGAAAACTTTTGCTCTAAGATCAAAAACAAGAATGCTCACTCTTGCCACTTTTATTCAGCATAGTATTGGAAGTCCTAACCACAGCAATTAAGCAAGAAAAAGAAAGAAAAGCCAACTAAATCGGAAAGGAAGAGTCAAACTGTCACTATTTGCAGATAACATTATATTATTTAGAGAAAACCCTAAGACTCCACCAAAAAAACTGTTAGAATTAATAAAGGAATTCAGTAAAGTTCCAGGATACAAAATCGATATACAAAAATCTGTTGCATTTCTATACACTAGTAACAAATTATCAGAAAGAGAAATTAAGAAAATAACCCATTTACAATTGCCTCAAAAAAAGAAAATACCTATGAACAAATTTAACCAAGGAGGCAAAAAACCTGCACACTAAAAACTATAAGACATTGATGAAAGAAATTGAAGACGATAAAAATAAATGAGCAGATATTCTGTGCTCATCAATTGGAAGAATTAATATTGTTAAAATGTCCATGCTACCCAAAGCTGTCTACAAATTCAATGCCAGTTCTATTAAAATTTCAATGGCATTTTTCATAGAAATAGGACAAACAATTCTAAAATTTGTATGGAACAACAAAAGACCTCAAATAGGCAAAGCAATCTTGAGAAAGAAGAACAAAGCTGGAGGTATCACACTTACTGATTTCAACTATATTACAATGCTATAGTAATCAAAACAGTATGGCATTAGCATAAAAGTAGACACATAGATTGATGCAACAGAAGAGAGAGCCCAGATAAACCCACCTATACATGGTCAATTAATTTACATCAAATGAGCCAAGAATATACAGTGGGGAAAGGATAGTCTCTCCAATAAATAGTGCCTGGAAAACTAGGCAGCCACATGCAAAAGAATGAAACTGGACCACTAATCTACACCATATATAAAAATTAACTCAAAACAAATTAAAGATTTGAATATAAGACCTGAAACCATAAAACTCCAAGAAGAAAACATCGGTAGTAAGCTCCTTGACACTGGTCTTAGTGATGATCTTTTGGATTTGACACTAAAAGCAAAAATAAACAAATGGGACTACATCAATCCAAAAAGCTCTGCACAGCAAAGGAAACCACCAACAAAATTAAAAGCAACCTACTGAATGGGAAAAAATATTTCAAATCGTGTATCTGATAAGGGGTTAATATTCAAAATCTATAAAGAACTCATACAACTCAATAACAACAAAAAACAAACAAAACGGGCAGAGGATCTGAATAGACATCTTTCCAATGACCTACAGATGGCCCAATAGGTAAATGAAAAGGTGCTCATCGTCACTAATCATCAGGGAAACGCAAATCAAAACCATATGGTGGTATCATCTCACACCTATGAGAATAGCTATTATCAAAGAGACAGGAAATAAGTGTTGATGATGATGTGGCGAAAGGGCAAGACTTGTGAATTGTTGGTAGGAATGTAAATTGGTGCCGCCATTATGGAAAACAGTATGGACATCCCTAAAACTTAAAAATAGAACTACCATATGATCCAGCAATTCCACTTCTGAGTATTATACAAAGAAAACAAAAACACTAATTCAAAAAGACATCTGCACCCCATGTTCACTGCAACATTACTAACAAGAGCCAAGACAGGGAAGCAATGTAGGTGTCCAGTGATGGATGAATGAATAAAGAAGATATGGTGTATATATATATGTATATAAATATATATATAGTGGTATGTATACGTATTTATGTTGTGTGTATATATATATATGTGCAATTGGACATTTTTCAGCCATAAAAAAGAAGGAAATCTTGCCATTTGCAACAACATGGATGGACCTTGAGGGCATTATGCTAAGTGAAGTCAGTCAGACAGAGAAAGACAAATATCATATGATCTCTCTTACATGTGGAATCTAACAAACAAAGAAACAAAAACTTACAGAAAAAGAGATCAAATTTGTGGTTACCAGAGGCAGGGTGTGGAGAATGTGGAATCGGATGAAGGTGGTCAAAAGGTATGAACTTCCAGTTACAAGATAAATAAGTACTGGGGATGTAATGTACAACATGATGACCATGGTTAACACTGCTGTATGGTACACTTGAGAATTAAAAGAATAAATCCTGAGTTCTCATCACAAGGAAAAAACTTTTTTTTGTATCTATATAAGATGATGGATGCTAACTAAACTTATGGTGGTGGTCATTTCACAATATGAGTAAGTCAAGTCATCACGCTGTACATCTTAAACTTACAGTGTGTATGTCAATTATTATCTCAATAAAACTAGGGGGGGAAAAAAGTATAGGCAATTGAGTCTCATCTTGGCTCAGCATTAGAACTGCCTATGGAGCTTTTGAAAACAAAATCCAATGTCATATGTGCACACACAAAATTTGTAAGGCTCCCAAGGTTATTCTGATGAGCAGCCAAGAATATCACTATTTAAAAGTTTTCAAAGGGAGAGTAGTTCATTTATTAAAATGTCTCATTAACAGTAATCACCTGCTTTTAAAAATATCCATCTATGAGGGTGTAAATGAAAAAGGAAATTGACACCAACTCAAAGAGCAGTTTGGAAGCAGAAAATTAAAGGTAAATGTTAAAAGAGAGAAAGAAACTGCTTTTTTTCTAACAGATATTACCTGCTTTTTTATCTCAAAGAAATGAGCTGATGAAAATAGAAAAAAACAAGTTAATAATAGGAAGGAGAAAAGTAGCATTCTGAATTTTTGGGTTCGGTTTTACAATTAGCTTTTCCACTAAGCAACTACCATCATAAGCACTGCCTTAATGGATGCCCACTGAAACACTCTACAAATAAATCAGAGAACCCTCCAGCCCTTCCCTCATTCCACACTACAGTGAGAATCCAGCCTGTGGTGTTGCCTTTCAAGCTTATCACCAAAAACCCATTTGTAGACTCAGTTGTCAGCTGACACCATTGTCAATTGACTTGCATGAAAAAAGGTATCATTGTTAAATAGATAAACTAAATAAATTTTCTAAACACACACCCACACATTATTTAGGGGGAAGGAAATGTTTATTTTTCATTAATCTTTCGAATGCCACCACCATAATTTTTTAGGTTTAATATAGTAGCAAACTTGATTAATAACACTTCCAGGAGTTCACAATTTCAAGGCTAAGGTTCCTAATAAGGTAATACAGTTATCGATTTAATATAAATGAAGTTTTTAAAAAGGCTAAAAGCAGTCTGACCTCTTAAAAGAAAATATAAATGACCAGACTTTAGTCTTAGTAACGTAAGTACATTTCCGTACTACAAGAGTCGAAGAGAAAGACCTTAATTGAAGATCAGAAAGAAGCACCCACAATGCATCTGTTTTGGTCATTAGCATGCTAGTATGAATAAGGCAATGTGTCAAGCATTGGCATACAAAAAGTGTAGCGAGATGCGCTGAAGGCAGGCAGTGGCAGCGGGCAGGCACAGCGCAGGGGTCTCTCCGGGCGGTACATCAGTCATCTTCTCCTCCACAGAGAAGCAGGAGGGCTTTCTTATAGTCCCCAGATGTGTCACTCTGAAACCCAAATGTACTCCGTTAACCTCCGTGACTCACAGAAGCCACAGAAAATAAGAAACTAAGAAATATCTGGCAACCAATTTTATTCACATGACTTTTCTCCCAAGTGGGTAATCTCTCTGCGTGTGACTTTCACATCAGGAATGTTACACAGGGAGTTTCTTCCCAATGGAACTTACATTTAACTTTCTAATTTTACCCCTTAAAGGCACCGTTCTAGCTAAGACAGTGAAGTATCTTCTTCCCTCTAGTAACACAGAGAACAGGGAAGCTTTTACGACCATATTCAAATCAAGCTTTCTAATCAAACTCTAAGTTTCTATCACATAGTATATGTCTGCCTGAGGGGGCAATGCTGGGACTGCCTGGCTGTCATGGCTTTCCTTGAAGACTGAAGGGCACAATATGCTTTGCCTCTGCTTGTCTCATACACAGATGTGTGTAATGAATTCACGTTTCAACCTGTGAGCGCACGGAGAACTCTCTAGTGCTCTTCAGCCATGCCACACACACTAAGGTAAAAGCTTGCTCAAATGAAAGAAAGAGAGACCAAGAGGGAGGGGGAAAGAAGGGGGAGGGAGGGAGGGATAGGGAGAGGAAGGGAGAGAGAGAGAAAGAGAGAGGAAGAGAGGAAGGGAGGAAGGGAAGAAGGGAGGAAGGAAGTTAAAAGGTCTCAAGCCAAATTTAACTATAGGCCACAGCATCCCTTGCTTTTAAAGAACAAAAATGGTGGTAATACCTAAGTTCTTTCCTTATTCCCGATATGACCCGGTTGGTTCTTTCCTGAACTATGAACCAATATCAGAGACAAGGTGCTAACAGACAATAAAGAAAGGAAAGACCAACACGAAAGAAAGGAGGAACTAATAAAGACAGCTGGAACTCATGAAAGAAAGGACAAACACACTACTATCATGGGCAAGGGGTTGGCTTTGTTGAGTCATCTGTCGCCACTCCTGAATAACGCTGCTAAGCTCCCCAGAGCCTCGGCCTCACCCACAGCCAGTCTGTCACTCAGGAGCCATCGGCTGCACTTCAGGAAACATTGTGCCGAGCTCATAACTCACAGCTCCAATCAAATCACAAAACTTTAAATGTAACACGAGAACTGGGTTCCCCCCACGCATGTCTTGCACGCTATACATCGGTCTGCTGTGGATTCCTAGACACAACTTAAAGAAAGGTTCTACTACCTTAATCATGGAATAAAGAGAGGTGGCAAAATTCTTCCTAAACTCCTTCCTAATGTTAAACAGGTCAATCTCACTCCTGGAAACCACGACTCTGATGAGGGTATGATCATCTGTCCCAGCTCCCTTTAAAAAAGAAAGAGAGAGAAGCGCATTGTTTAAAAACATCCAATACAGCATCAAACTCCCCTGAGTTGGGGTGAATCACTAAGTAAAACAATTTAGTACAATTAAGCTACATGTTTTCAGGAGAAAAAACAATCTCCAAGTCTATCATCTAAAACACAATCACACTTGGAGAAAGACAATAACCAGAAAGATAAATTAATTTGATTGAAGATTCAAGGTATGCACTCACCTTCATAGCATAGTAGAGGGTTTCTGCAAGGTAGGCAGGTATACTTCGAATAGATTTCACTGGGAAAATAAATAATAGTCAGATGCTATTCTGATATGAAAAGGATAAGTAACTAAAAATCCAAAGCTGCCCCATGCTTATAGCTCTACTTACTTACAAGTATCAAAGGGAGGCTAAAGAGATGCTCATTTGCAAGCTGAGCTGACCTGCTTGCTCACCAGGTATTTTCTTAGATACTGGCTTGAGTTCTCCTTAGAGTTCTGAGTGCTGCATAGAGAGGCGTGCAGGACAAGGGGAGCACGTGTTTTCAAGACCCCTTTGCTCTAGGAGTACCCTTTTGCTATAGCACTTTTGGCAGCCCGGGTTGTTATGCCACAACCTTTATCCTCGATAAATTATACAAACATCCGGGAAGTTTGCATTCCAAACGTTCAAGAAATAATACAAGATTACTACTCTATCTAATCTTCAACAAACCTTGGACCATCTTCCTGCAATCTTAATCTAGGCATTCTCTCCATATTCTTTACTATCCATGATTCACATAGAGCAGCACGAGACGTACCCATTTCAGGAGGAATACTCAGATAAACTGATAACAGAAAAGAATATCTCCCCTGAACAGGTACACATCTATTGCATGTTAGGGCTGCTCAGACTTCAGTCTGCTTAGCTTCAGACATCTATCATGTGAAAATTCCATAATATACAAAAATAATAATCCTTGAATTGTGCAGATTCTTTTTATTCTCTTTTTTTCCAAAGCTTAAGAAAAACAGCTACCATTAATTTAAAATGCCATAATTTTTATGTGTATTCTAATTCTGAAGGGGCTAAAAGTTTTCTATTAAAATTTACTAACTACACGGGCTAGCCCCAGTGGCCTGGTGGTGAAGTTTGGAGTACTCCACTTCAGCAGCCTGGGTTCGGTTCCCATGCATAGACCTACACCACTCATCAGTGGCCATGCTGTGGCAGTGGCTCACATACAAAAGATAGAGGAAGACTGGCAACACATGTTAGCTCAGAGTGAATCTTCCTCAGCAAAAAAAAAAAAAACAATAATAATTCACTAACTGCAGACTCAAAAGAAAGGCTACTGTTAGTGTTGGTTCATGCACAGCTTCAGTTTATTCTCCTGAAGACAGAGAGTACAAAAACTTGAGCTCCACACCAAACACTCAGAACAAACAGCAGACAAAGTTCACTTCAAACCCATGTGAACGCTAGGACCACGGGGAACTCACAAACTAGAGCCTCTCTGGATTTGGAGACTAAAGATATTTTTTCTAAATCAGATGCCAATTTCTCAGTCTGCCTCAAAGCTGTCAGGATGGTATTAAAAAAGGATTCTAAAATTCCACAGGTATCAGAAATAACACTTGAAAGCCTCTCCAGTAATACCCACGACATTTCAGGTTCATAATGAAATAGTAATTATTTTTAATGCAACTTAAAACAATTTTTAAACAATTCTCTTAGTATCTCCATAGGATTAGATGAACTAACCAGATAATCATGTATTTTCAACATCAAAACAGACTTTGAAAATTGCAAATTAAGGAGTTTACTTCACCCAAATATCATGTCAAGCTCTTTTCATGAAGAAACAGGTGGTTATTTTCAAACACAGCTTCCATTGCATAAAATACTTCAGCTCTTAACATCATAAATATTATACACATTGTAAGATTACCTACCAACAGCAAGGAGAAGCTGCTCCAAATTACCAGAAGTCTCTCGGTCAATGGTTTCCTCAATTTGAAATCCTGATATAGTCATGTATTTGTCAAACACTAGAAAAATGAAAATGATTTTTTCATCATGTAAGGACTGCTCATTTCAGGAACAAAACATTTACTCTGACCAGGTATTATCCTACTGAACTCAAATCTCTCTTTTTTTTCTTGCTGACAGAACCATAGTTTTGTTCAGAGTCTCAATGCCCCAAGCCCTATACAATGGATTATAAGTGTTATCTGTTCACTGATTTCCCAACCCCCCCTTACTAGCTATAACCAATGAGACCTAAAGTAAATCTGCTGGAAAGGATTCTTGGAAAGCTTTCTCTTTCCTTATAAAAAGTGACATAGATATGACTAGTTTACCCCTTTCTTTTCTTCTTGCTGTGAAACGGTTGATACGTTTGGAGCTAGAGCAGCCATCTTGTGACAAAGAGGTACCAAGCATGAGAAAGAAAACCCAAAAGACTAAGGACAGCACAGCAGAAAAACAGAAAGAGCCCAGGTCCTGCTAAATCAGCCAAGGAATCCTACCTACAGAAGGCTCAATTTTTAAAGCTGCTATTTGTATGGTTTTCTGTCACTTGTCATCGAACTCAATCCCAACTAATAGTGCCACAAGGATTGATGAATATCCAGAGATGAGGTCCTGCATATCACTATTTAGGGGGAAATACTCGTAGTGAGCCACCACTTAGTGATTTGTGACTCTAAGAAGAACAATCTAGAGGCCCACCTCCCTCATTACCCTCTGATAATGAAGGGCAGACGAAAGATCTCTAGTTTCCTAAAAGCTGCAATAGCAGCAAAAAGAGTTACGAGATACCTCAAGGTCACCAAAAGGAAGAAATACAAAAATTGATTCATTCAGTAAGTGCCTGTTAAGTAGCAGGTATTCTGGCGTGCCGGCTCACGCACTTTCAAAATTAACCCAAGTATCTGTATCATATGCGTTTTTTTCACTCACCCCTTCTCAAATGAGACACACTTCGTGTTCCAAAGATGGTGATAAACTTTTCTTCATCTGTCCCCCATTTAAGCTCTCCAGCTTGAAACAAAGTCTGCGAAAATTTCAACCGCAGTTAATAAACCGTTGCTCCCTCTCATTCCTAAGGTTCTTAATTGTGCTTGTGTTTTACTCTGTGAATGCTAATTCACCTGACTCATCGTCTCACACTTTTCATTCCTACTGTTTCCTACTCTGAAACTCAGCTCAGTGAGTCTGGAGCTACTCCGGAGCCTGCCTCTGAGCTGGGCCACAGAAGACGAATGGGTCAAAGCAAGAAAGCAGAGCAATGGTGCAGGTTAAATGCTCCTAAAATGTCGACCGGGACTTCCAATGCTCCAGGAGCAATGGTGTGGCTGGTGGACAATTCTGATGACCTCTCTGTTGACAGAGCCATTTACAGACTGGGGAAGAACGGAACTAAGAGGTAAGTTGTCCGCATTGTGTTTTGCTTGCTCTGTAGCTGTTCAATAACACATGATAAAAATTAAACTCCATAATGTCCCTTTACAACTGAACTTTCACCAAAGCCAGCTACAAAGTTTTCACATTTCTGAGAGATCACAATGAACTTTTAAAAGGTTGTGGGTACAGCACAGTGCCCAGCATATGGCAGGCACTTAACATACACTTATTGAATAGTTTGAGAGTCCATATTTACTTTTTGACATGGAAAAGGACATATGCTTTCCAGAGTTCATATAACTGCTGAAAAAATAAAATTACGTATAAACATGATCATTAAATATGAGTCCACTTACTGAGATGTGGATAATTTATTAAAACTCAAAGAATCAACCTTTAAAATGTCTATACTATCCTTTTAGTTATTCACTTCAAGGTAAGTACATCCATTAAAGCAGGACGAATGCAACTTGCTGAGGCTGCTACTTGGAGCTGGCCTTACACCCACAGTAGCAGACTGGGGAAGGACAGGAGGCAATCACAGCACATTCGGGTGTAGAAATTTTAATCCCACTAGTATGTTTAAGGAAGTAGATTACGGTGGTATGATCTACTTTTTACTATATATATATACTATATACAGAGAATTTAAAAAATAAGACATCTTTATACTCAATTTTGAAATTAATTTATTTTAATGATAAACAATATCAATCCCGGTCATGTGAGCATGGTCTTCAAAACTGAAAAGAGAGTTACTGTGGAAGTCAAGCAAGTATCTAAATGTTAGAACTGTGTTATAGACCTGCCTTAAAACAACGTTTTTTAATCTAATTACAAAAATGACACAGGTTCATTGAGAAATTTTGTAAAACAGAGAAAAAACATAAAGAAGAAGATAAAAATGACCATGAACAACAACATTCTGGACACTGGGTACTACATCTAGTGTGTTTTCTACATACAGATAAGATATACACACACACTAACACCCAAAGGGGGAGGGCTCACCCTGTACAATATTGCAGACATCGATGCAGCACTCCTTTCTTATCAACTGTTCTGTATTTTTAGGAATTCTCTCTAGTAGGAACAGCAGTTAAGCCTGTTGTATGGGAATAATTGGTGAAGTGGCTATTTTTAACTATAATCTCTTACTTTTCTTGGAAGAATTACGTTTGGGATTTATTTTAAAACAATGATTAAGTAAATCATATGCAACAATAACAATGGCATTTGCACGTAGAACAGTATTTAAAAGTTTTGTCTTGTTTTAACATAAGGGTCCTTTCTGCTAAACGAGGATGCCCACAATCCACAGAGCTGTTCCGGATGAGGGACCCTCACACCTCCTCACCCTCCCCGCTTCCCTCAGAGGGGGCTTTACAGTTTAGCCCAAGCACAGTCTGATAACCTCTGGCTCAGTGCACAGTACAGAGGTTTTGGAGTTAAAAAATATCTGGTCCTTGTCCTTATCTGCGAGTCTTAGATGAGTTACTCAATCTCTCCTTGAGCCTCAGTGTCCTCACCTACAGAGTTGTGTCCAGTGCATCACTAATGGAGATGATAAACTCACGTGATGGATGCATTGAACAGTGTCAGGTAACCCACAGCGGTGCTCAACAGACACTGATTCCCTTCTCTTTCCCCTCCTTTCCCCTCCTTCCCGCAAGGGCTCAACGTTTCTCCAGGGAAAACGTAAAACAAGGACTTGACAGGGGAGGAGGGAAAATCAGCTCAATATATTAAAATTGTTAAAAAGCAAAGTGCGTTATCTATAAACTGTTCAATTCCCAGGTGAAAGTCTCATTGTGGCTCATCAAATCCCCGAAATAAGAGGAAACCTCCGGGTGCCAGGTATCAGTAGAAAAAATTCCAAAGCTTATGAGAGGGCCCTTCGGTTATCTCGGCTTACTCTCAATTAAGAAATCTTAAATTCCCATTAGTGATAACAGTCCAACTGCCCTTGCTGCACAGAATAAATGGGTGTGTTCCTTTTTACAATACTGAAAGGATCATTGTTTTCAACAGGCTGAATTAATTAATACTAATACATTTCAAAAAGCAAACACTAATAGCCAGTGTAGCATGTTCTGTGTCGCTCTGGTCACTGAATAGGTAAGGGAAGCCCAGACTGTATTCAGGGGATATTTCAAAGGAACTTCCGCAGGAGGTCTTCAGAGGTACCAAGTTCCGCATCAGGGTCCCGATCGATGGTCCTATCCCTGCATGACAAGGAAGTGACACCCACACAGCCTCGGGACTCAAAGTGCTCTCCCAGGACCAGTGTGGGCATCACTGAGAGCTCGTCTGAGATGCAGAAGCCCAGGCCCCACCCGGACCTTCTGAGTCAGAATCCATATGAGCCTGAGAACACTGCTCCACACTGGGGGCTCCGAGGAGAGAAACCCGTGAAAAGGAGGGAGAATGTCCTGTCCTGCTCAGTGGCCTCATGCTGCAGCAGTGCTCTGGTTCCATCACCACTGTGCTGGGAATCTGCCCGCTAACGAAGGCCTCCCCGAGGTCCTCTGAGACTACTGGAGCTGACTTCCTTCACTGTGACCCTTGAAAAGCATCCAGAGCTCCTACTCTTGAGAGCAGGTGTGTGAGAATCAACACCGTCTCCCACAAAGCTCACAAATAATTAATCCCAGAAAGGAGTAAGGTGGTCTCGGGAGTGAACCACGCCCCTGAGAGCTGGGGGTACGGGTCTATAGGGCTGCTCCAGCCCTTGCCCCTCAAGAAAGTGGAGTTAAGCCAGAACCGTGCTTCTAATCATAACCCCTTCACACTGTAGAGGAATGAGAGGGGCTGACAGGTGAGGATACTGAGATCACTGTCATCTAGTGAAAAAGAAAGGGCTGTGGGGTCAGACAGGCCCAGGCGGGACACCAGCTCCACCTCTACTCAGTGGGGGCCATGGGCTTGTTTCTCCAATTCCTCCCGGAGCCTCAGTTCCCTTATCTATAAAAGGGAAATTATCCCCTCCACCGTAGAGTTACGCACTAACTCACTCATCGGTTATTTACTGGTTGCCTACTGTATGCTAGGAGCTGAGGATACAAACCGAACCGACAGCTCAGAGGGCCCTGGGTAGGCAGTCAGGTCAACAGGCAGCCTCAATGGAAGGCAGCACCGATTGTGACAGGAAGCTTGAGATGCCACAGTCTTCCCTGTAAGGGACACCTGACATCCCCTGGTTGTGGGGTGGGGGAACGGGGGGGGGTCAGGCAGGGCGACCTGAAAAGTAGCTACCTGGGGACTGATGCTAGAAGAGGAATTAATCAGGTGAACAGGGAAGGAGGGGCAGGAGAAGAAAGAGAGAGCAAGGAAGAGCAAGGAAGGAGGCATAAGAAAGCAAGGGGCAGATAACGAATAAAAGAGCTCATAAACCACATTTAGGGGCTTGGACTTCATCCTGAGGACAGTGGGACCCAGGGAAGGGTTTTAAGGTTTTAAACAGTGACACCACACAACAGCTTTGCATTTTAGAAGGGGTAGTCAGGCGAGCATCAAATGCTGCACAGCCAGCCCTCAGTAGATGTTCGTTTCCTTTCCTTTTCTCTCTCCAGCTAGACAGAGCTAACAGCATTTCAAATCCATTATGAAATCAACCCTAAAGAACAATGCCCTCCTCCTTCTATCAGCAAAGCCAGATCACACACCCAGTGGCTGTTCCATAGAGAGCAGTCGATTGGAGGGGTGAATCTGCTCTTCCTTCTCAATGGTGCAAGACTAACAATCAGAACTGTCTATTTTACTAACTGAAACGTGACCACACAGACAGGGCTGTGCTATGTGATTCCAGGAACCCAAGTAATTCCTTTATTACCAATTTCCAGTTTTCAAGTCTCATGTTTCAAATTCTCTGATGCTTATTTCCTGCATTTGATTACGTTATAAACCACACTGTGACTCTACTGGGATTTAAAAGCCACTAAGTGCAAAATTTCACTTGGGAGTCACTAGAAAGCAGTTATAAAAGAATTTAGAACTCTATCAAAGGAAAGGTGGAGGAATTTCTAAATACCAAAATAACTTGTCGTCTATTATGTAATAAAACACCATTTATCACTACAATACTTTATTTTTTCTTCTTTATCCTCTCCTGCCAAGAGACTACTGCCTCATGAGCAGTGGAAGTAATAACACTTGCGGGTTTTTTGGTAGAATTCTCTATTTTGTGAATTTTCCATAATCACAAAACAATAATGTATCTAGGTAGAACTCATTATTTATACATAACTTATTTCATTTCATTTCAGCTTTGGGATAAAATATTTTGTTGACCAGATCAAAATGAGAGGA
Source organism: Equus quagga (assembly GCF_021613505.1). NCBI lineage: Eukaryota > Metazoa > Chordata > Mammalia > Perissodactyla > Equidae > Equus > Equus quagga. The sequence goes on from NC_060269.1 coordinate 14,485,895, forward strand.
AACTACTTACTTGAGTCTTATGATTTGTAAAGGACCCATAAATAAGATTATTTTTAGATGCTATTACAACATACATTATGATTTTTCATTAGCATGGATTTTTTCATTTATATATCATAATAAAGTCATCATATACTAGGTCTCACTCACCTGGGCATCTTGTTCAACCTGCGCTTCATCAATTCCCGCATCAGGGTCTCTGTTAGCCTATAAGAGGTGACATGTCATGTTACTGAATTACACAAGCATTTTCATTCAAAAGGAAAAATGGTTCCACCTGATGGTTATGCACATAAAGCTGTTCCTCTTAGGAATAATGTGCTTTTATTAAGATCATTATCAATCCTCCTATACTTCACATTATCACACGGCACCATCCAAAATCAATCTGACCCTCTTGATTTTAAATTCTACGAATAAAAGAGCATAGTGATATTCCAAAAAGTACGAGTTAGCTATTAAGAGTTTAGGTCAGATATTCTGAAACACAAACACATACCACACACCAGACACTAGACACTAGAATCAAACAAGAACCAGAAACGATTAAAAGAATTTTAAGTGACCTTACTTAACTAGATTCAGACCAGTCCAGCTTCAGACTTTTAATCAAACTATAAATAGCCTCCACCCGATACCTGAAGGAGAACCACCAGCATCCTCTGGTAGAAGCCTGAAGTATCCGCCACCACGTCGTCTTCCAAGTTTGAGCCATATTCTGCAAGAGAATAATTTCATACTTACGTACAGCTTCTTTCAACTGGAAAAAGACACCTTACCTCATTAATCAAACGGGAGAGACATGAAGGAAGAAATATCACATTAGCATAAATGTTCTCTCCTCCGTCTCTGAGTTCTGAGTGCTCTGAAGACTAAAGGCAAATGCTTTAAGTGAGTGGCTGGACAAAAACAAACTAAAGTCTCCCAAAAGCACTCGATTCAACCCTAAATCCTGACTCAGCCTTTCAGAAACGCTCTCAACCAATGTACTTGTTAATCTGTAGACAGAGGATGGTATTGGAAAGCCTTTAAAGTGCAATCAATCCTAATTCCAAACTTTGTTTGGCTTTCTTTCAAATGTTGTACGTGATTAGTTTCCAGAGGTTTTCCGTCCTCTAAGATTCTGAGTTTTCTTTCTTCAGGCACGGCTATTCCTTCCCCTAGCAAGATATTTTTTCTCTGCAGCAAATAAAGTTAACTCTGAGAGACAGCAATGGTATTTTAAAAATTGCCCCTCCCCACCTCTACTTCCAGTTATTCAACATAATTCCATAGGAAAGAGGGGAAGTGGGATCTACAAGCCCTTTCACTAACTCTCAAACAGCTGCTACCGAAGGAAAGCAGGTATTCCTCTAAGACATTTAAATATTTAATCATTATTGAAAGCAAATAAACTTTAAAAGCTCAAAACTTATATTTTAAAAGGTCTAAAAGAGTTACATGTTTATTTTAACCAGTTACCGAAATATAAAACCTTGAAGGAATCCTTTATTCCTTCCTCCACTCCAACTCCTACACATAATCAACCATCAAATCCTCTCGAATATTTCTCCCCTCTCTGATTTATCCCCTCACACCTCCCACCACCCACGCTGGGCCCTAACTTCCTAGCTTACCTCCCCACACACAGCTACCTCATCAGTCTCTTGATTCAAATCTCCTTCCTTCCTCCATTGTGCCTTCAATACTCCACTGCCTGTTCAGGCACTTACCATACCTTTGAATCAAGTCCAAACTTCTAATCCAGTCACGCAAAACCATCTCTAACATAGCCTAACTGTTTATTCAATTTCTCTCCGGAAATGGACATGCCCATATTCTCCACTACAGTCAGGTTCTCTCTGTTCTCTCAATATACTTTTCTCACTCCAGTCTCCAGGCCATTGCACATAGCAACCAAAATGCCAAAAATGCCTTCTTCACTTACCCAAAACCCACCTAATCTTGAAACCCTGTCTGATTGCACCATGAAGCCTCTCCTAACTTCCAAAGCCACAATGACCTCTCTCCTCCAAATGAATTCTCACATTAAACATTTTTGGTATTTGACTTTAGTTTGGATTTTACTATCCTTTAACTACTGCACTTATTTCTAAGTCATGTCACACACCTAAAAGGATTGCAAACTCCTTGAAGGACAGGAAGAATGTTATGCCATCTTTTGTTTCTTTCATGACAGCCAGTACACTGCCAGACACACAGCTAGAGCACAATCACACAACTGAGAAGGATGGGCCATCTGTGGTTATTATACCCTGGCAGGGGGCACTCCATCTGTCATCCAGCAGCACAAACGCTCGCTCACCAATGTCAACATCCCTACAGAGAGATCTCTGAATATCACATCAAATAAAACTCAAAGGTGACCACCTGCAGTCGAGATACATGTGTCACCTCTGCCTTAGCGGTTGGGACCAGTCCAACTACAAAAAGAGAAGCAGAACGGGAGATCCAGCACTTCGGAAAGCTAATTATGTAGTTGCTGTCAATTCCACGCTGTTCTGACTTACATCATTTCTAAGATTAATAAACAAATGCCAAGAAAGGAACCCATTTTCCTGGCTAAAGGCTTGGAGGTCTGCTGATTGAGCTGACAACGTGGATGGTCTGGCCCTCCTCGGTCAGGTGGGGAAAGAGTCTGTTACAGAAAATCTAACAACAAAGGAACTACACTCTGACTTGACTTTTTATGTCATTTTCTTGGTTCCATTCACAGGATATGCTTCAGATTGAAATATAGATTTTTTTCACAAAAAAAAGTCATACCAAAAAGAAAAATCAAACTGCAGAGTACTCAAGCACTGCCATTAGCTAAAACAACACACATTTACTGCAACAATTTTATCAACTCTGATTTGGACAAGGTTTCTTCTCCCAGATTCCAAAAGGCCCTTTTAGATAATTCTCAACTTCTACTAACATAGAACTGTAACTTCTATTAAAATACAACCAAATTTTTCTAAGGAAGAAAACACACTTCCATCTTAAAGTAAAAGAAAGACAACCTCTATAGCCCTACCCTGCTAGCAAATCCTATGTCAAGCACCCTCCATCTTCATCGGAAGCCTCTTATAAATACTAAAACAGTTACAGGTCTATTAAAAGGCAGTCTTTTCCTCCCTGAAGGAGAAACCTAGCCTGAATCATTGCCTATTCATTCATTCATTCATTCAGCAGTCCGGTATGGGCTGCCCCTGCAACTATGAAGATCTGCACTCACTCAGAGAAATGAAAAAGCGGCCCTGGAGACGAAGGGGAAATAGAATCCAAAACATTTACCTTCTTCATAAACTTGTTTTATGGCTCTCAGTTCTGCAGGTGTCCTTGAAGCAATAATTTCTGTCAGTACTTTTTCATTAGTCCCAGCTCCCTGTTTAGAGATTTTTAATAGAGAAAACGTCAATAAAATTTAAAAAGAGTCATTTTCCGAAAATAGATGTTACCCAAATAGCATAATTATACAAATATTATCCAACAATATAGTCACTCGTTTGTATACCAGTTCTATTAGTTACAGAAATAAAAAATTTCAAGTTAATTTTCTCTCCAAAGACAATTTTATCATTTTTTGTCTAATGAAAAACAATGTTTATTGTATGTCTATGTGTGTAATATGACATAAAACACTGTATAAATTTGTAATTTTATCATTTTAATTCTAAAGAGTTTAAAAGTAAAACAATTTAATGAAATAATAAAAAAGGCTGAAATGGTAAAAATGAAAACTTTACACAAGTTCATATGGAAAAGCACTGATACTTAAATAATCTGTACCTCAAAACATAAACCCTGCCCCCAAGTTAAGTTCTCTATGGATCCACAGGGAAATTCCGCACCAAGGGTAACAATAAATACAGCATCATTTGATTACTGGGAATTGGATCAGTATAAAGGAATTGAGGCTTGCTTTCTGGATTTCTCAAAAATTATTTTAGTTGGTTTTCCTTTTTCCGATTAGTGAAGTCCTATCTACATCGTCAAGTTAGAACAGACAAGCAATGATATAGCTGAACTTCATTTTAAAAGACAGCATATTTAAGCCTTATTCTTTTTACATTTCTGTTTCTTTCCCAAAAACCAAATACTGAAAAACCTAGGTTTATGCTCTGGCAAAATTTCAGCTACTGCTGACATTTCAGAAGCACTCCACAAAAACACCCTTTTTTCAATAAACTAAGATTTTGTTTATTCCAAAAGAAACACTGTAGGAAAATGAAGAGAATAGCATAGAAACGCTCCTAACTTAGTAAACTCTCTTCTCCTTCACTGCGTAAGTAAGAACACCTGAGCCACAGCATCTCCTTGTTGTTAAATCTCAGTCCACCCATTGAAAATCTAACCTCCACCAATTTCCCGTCCCGTAAGTCTAAACAAATGTTTCAGTGTAGTCACATTTATACAATATTCCAAACACCAGTAGAGGAAATATACATTTAGTTATTTGCTAACGAAATTATAACATTTACTTCATTTTAGTGTTTAGAAGTATAGGAAAGAAGGAAAGGGTATTCAAAAATCTTATCGAAAATTCTCTCTGAAGCTTTATTTTTTAACCTAAAATGATCAACATTATTGTTCCTTAATCAGGCAACTTTCTATTTTAAAAGATAAAATACCTAACCTGTGACTTTTTTAAAATACATCTCAAAATTAGGAAACAGACATGAAAACAAAATATTAAAAGCTGTAAAAACTAGTAAAATTTTAAATAGCCACTATTATTGAGTTAACAAAACAAAAAGATTAAATGACACACTTGCAATTTTCTCTCTCCTTTTCTTACTTCCTCCTACACAGTTTTGTCATCCAAGAAACCCTCACTGAAATAATTCAAATAATTTTTAATATAAAAAATAAGGTGAATTATCAACACAAAATAATAATATTCATGACAGGAGTGTTGCTGTACGCATCCTTTTACCTTAAGAGCATGCTTCAGTTCATAGGCATCATAAAGCCGAGAGGGTTTCATCAGAGCCACAATTAATTTTTCAAATTTTCCAGTCAGTTCTGATTTCAGGTCATCCAGAAGGTCCTAAACTCACAGAAAACACAAATTTGTTAACCAGGCAGAAATTTTTTTTTTTTTTAAAGATTTTATTTTTTCCTTTTTCTCCCCAAAGCCCCCAGTATATAGTTGTATATTCTTTGTTGGGGGTTCTTCTAGTTGTGGTATGTGGGACGCTGCCTCAGCGTGGTTTGATGAGCAGTGCCATGTCCGCGCCCAGGATTCGAACCAACGAAACACTGGGCCGCCTGCAGCGGAGCGCGCGAACTTAACCACTCGGCCACGGGGCCAGCCCCCAACCAGGCAGAAATTTTAAGGAGATTCTTCTTAAGTATGAATGGCAGCCCTTTGTCCTGATGAATTCTGTATGTTGCCATCTCCACGTAGAAACAAGGCACCCGAGCTACACAGACCCCATAGCTTTGAATAATGCACTTCTGACATCTGACCTAAGGCTTAAACTAAAGCAGAGCCACTTACGTGTCAAGGAATTTGTTTTTAAGAGATGTTTTTCTTAACTTCAACAGTTTAAAAAAACGAATACTTTAAAAGTGGGCTAAAAATATTTTATTTTTAAAATATTGTTGTGAGAAACATATATCTTGAAAAAATTTCCCCCCCGAAAAAAATCACAAATGCATTCTTACAAAGGACAAAATCTGGCCCATCATACCTAGACAGAACAATTTTTTCTTTTCTCTCAATATCTAGTAACATTCTAATACATAATGGATAATGTTCATGACTGTGCTCCCGGCTCCTGAGGGACGGCTGTGTACATAATTATGGAAAGAAAAGCAGTAATTCCTCTCCATTTCAGTTTCAGCACACCAGGCAAACAGAAATTATCCTTAAAATACTTTTTTCTTTTTCCTTTGCATTTGTTTCTCAATAAAATGATAAACAGAAATTTTCAGAACAAAACGACACTGGAGTTTTTCATGGATTCATTAATTCATTTAGTAACAAACAATTTTTACTTTGAATTGTTAATCAAATAAAAGCATTTAAATCAATCAATGAAAAACTCATTGATTAAAACACCATTCCAAAAGGAACCAAGACTGTGACTGCGTCATAACAAAACATATTGTGATACAGGTTTGCACCTATACGAGGGGACAACAAAACAATCCTGAGTGGGAAGCACAGAGGAAAAGAAGAGGGGCAGTCACCACCAAGCGGCCTTTTGGCACCTCTACAGCACAGCAAAAAAACCAATAATGTGAGGACAAGTTGGGCAGTATTGTATACCAACAGCTGATAATTAAGAAACTGGGGGGGAGAAAAAAAAGAAGAGGAAGAAAGTCAGAATCATAAAATAAATGATGTTTACGAAAGAACATTAGTAGATTTCAAACTAGTCTAAAACCTACAGCTGCTCTCACATTCCACCTGGGGATGAAGTGCGGTCTTACCCTGCCAAACAGAGTTTTAAAAGCCACAGCGATTTCCTGGCGCTGAGCATTACTTCGGGATGTCAGCAGCGTCAGGATGCTCTCCTCATCCGTGCCTGCAATTTACGTTCAAACGATTACATCTCAGCATCCACATGCCCACTATCCCAATAACCTTTGTAACCAGCTCCCCAGTCACTTTAATTCCATACTTCACAAAACGCATTTTATATATTTCATTAAGTAATTTATTGAACTATAAAATTTACAATACGTAAAATGTCATCTTATTTCCAATATATACTACCCCTTATTCCTGACACATTGTGAAGTCGGCACAAAAATACTCCTGACTTTTTAAAAACTGAGTGCACCTAGCTTTTCTTGCAACAGATAGTTACTCAAATAACAGCTATTCACAAGGCGCAAAGTGCTGGGTGTTGCAAGGGATTGAGAGAGGAGAAAGATACAGACCGTGGTTTCAGGTTACACACAATTTAGAGGAAAAAATATAAGGACACACAAATAATGTGAGCTAGGGGAGAACGTGAGGAGTGCTCAGGAGAGGCCCAGGGGTTAAACGGGGTTCACAGGAGGTTGTCTTAGCTGACAAGAGGTGGAAGGGAGTTTTGGGAAAAGCTCCACAGAGAAGGTGACACCAAAACAGTCTTGAAGGATTTTGATAGGCACTGATGTAAGGAAGAAGGACAGGCTTTAGAATGCAGGAAAAGCTCAGCATTAGGAAAATACAGGGCTTTCATGAAGAGCAGATGGTCCAGCATGGCTGGATCAGAGACCAAGGCAATCCGTAATGTGAGCCCAGGCCCACAAGGTGGGCGGGGAAACCAGAGAAGGCCTTGCAAGGCCAGAGGGCCTGCACCTACTCCTGCTCCAAGAGGAAATCTCACAGGACATTTGGAATTGAGAGTGACTCGACACAGCCAAGTCTGAGGAAGGTGGATCCCTACCCATGGACACTAGTGCAGAAGGAGGCTGAGGACAGGGGCATCGGCTATCTGTGGAAATCCTCGAGATGAGACTTTTTCAATGGCTAGAAAGAGAAGACAGTGGAATGAAAGAGACTTGCAGAACTGAACATCTGACTGGGCACAGGGAACAAAGAGCTGCAGAGCTGAGCACTTGGCAACGTCCGCTCATCTACACAGTCAGCCACCATACAGGAAAAGCTGAGAAGCACAGAGGCCGAATGTAACTTCCTGTTCAGTCCATGTGCCTGAGCACTGGATGGTCAGTCATATTATTCTGTTATCTTAATCAACATCTATCTTTTCTCTTTCTGTGCATTTCAGATCAAAATGTTCTAAAATTACTCTTACTGTAAATCAATGATTTGTTTGTTCCGAAAAACAAATGCCACATTTTTTTAGAACAAAAAAGGCTTGTATTCACCCAGGCCTTTCATGGCCTTCCGAAGAACTTCCGCATCAGCCCGCTCATCAAATCCAGGGAAGTCAGTCACGGTGCCTTTGAGAACCTGAGACAGGAAACACAGTGACATTATTCACAGCATGACTAACACGATGAAGCAAATAACATAAACAGCAAGCCACTCACTGTGTATCATGTTCCGTCTTTAAATAAATTTACCATTTTATAAGATCTATAACCCCATTTGAAGTGTGAAGCATGGATGAGAAGGACCAATTCAGCTCCTGAGCCACCCTGGCCCACCTGTAGTATCATTAGTGGGAAGGTTGGCTCCCAAGGTCCTGTTCCCTTGGGCATCGCCCCCAGGGGTCCAGCTCCACCAACACCTCTTGATTCATGGAGCGCATTTCCTTGCAGGCTTCTTTCCCATTAGGAATCACTTTGATCTAGGAGCATGCTGAGCCTGCATGAAAACTTGATGGCCCACCCTAGGCATTGAACCCTGAGCAAAACTCTTCTTACACAACTGCCATCTAGTCCTGTCTCTTTATATTTACTTAGGGATTTTAAGATAACCTGGCAAAGCATGAAAAGATATTTGGTAGTTCACGTGCCAGAAGAATACAAATCTTTGAATTTAGAACTTTATAAGGGTATATTGGAAGATATTTTTATAAAGTTTCCTGTTACCAATTATTTTATCATATACAGTGCTTTTTTTTTAATTTTTTTAAATTTTTTTTTTGAGGAAGATTTGCCCTGAGCTAAGGGCTGCCAATCTTCCTCTTTTTGCCAAGGAAGGCGGGCCTTGAGCTAACATCTGTGCCCATCTTCCTCTACTTTATATGTGGGACGCCTACCACAGCATGGCTTGTCAAGCAGTGCCACGTCCACACCCAGGATCCAAACCAGCGAACCCCAGGCCACCAAAGTGGAACATGTGTGCTTAACCGATGCGCCACCGGGCCAGCCCCTCAGATACAGTGCTTTTAATCATCAAAATACATTAATGCTTCTCAAAAAAACTGTAATATCATTATCTCTTCAGAATCAGAAGGCTTTACTGGTACTGAGTCATGAATTTTTATATTATAATAAAGAGAGGCTCCAAGCATTTACTTTTACCAATAAATGTTTTTGAAGTCCTTCAAAACTCCTGCTAAGGTTCCATCTAAAACCAAGGAACAACAGCTCTAAGGGGGAGGGGTTCACAATACCTGCCTGCTTCACAATCATGTGTGTTTTATTATGAATGTGTGGAAGCACAACCACCTACAAGGAAAAGAACTTCCCTTTCATCTCAGCCTCCAATTACTGCATTTGCCAATAATATCATAATACCAACCCAATAAAAAAAGGTGACAACAGAGAGAGAGAGCCATGGGGAAGAATTTCCATGGTCACAGAGCCAAAGGCCAGCTCTCTTCAGTGGCACTAAATTATGCCTCCTGAGAAAGCAGCACTCATGGATCCAGGAGACAGTGACAAAGACTGTCTCCTTGACCAAACTTTAGACAGGTTCTTCTGAGCCAACTTTTCAACTAGGTCTCGTCCTCAGCCTGCCTAGCTCAGTTGTAGCAAGAATCCTAAGTCAGTTTAGGGAGGAATCCCCTAACCCTTGATAACTGACTGAGTTCCTCTTCTCCCATCTCTAATGTATGAGTCCACGGGCTACCTTCAGCAAGAAACATATTAGGCCAGCTTAGCAAGAATCTCCCTACCCTTGATGTCTGCTCTTAGTAACTTTCCACCCACTGACCTCCTCCCCCTGTTTGTTGGCTGCAAATCCCCAGCAGTGTTTGCTATATTCAGACTTGAACCCAACCTCTCTTCCCCATTGTAATGGTCATGACCCCTACTGCAACAGTCTTGAAGAAAATCTTCCCTACCATTTGAACAAGCATCAGAATACTTTTTTCTTTAACAGTTGTCTCTCCTCTTATTCAGGAAAGACGGAAGACTCTTCTTTCCTCCGAACAAAGAGTCAGCCATGAGAGAACCTACAGGAAAACCTCAGTGTTGTGATTACGAGGCCAAAAGAACACAATCCAAGAGGAGGGGTGCTTCTCAGTTTGGTCTCCCAGATTGACTTGTAGCAGCTTTCATTCCCTCTGTCCCTGAGCTAAACAAAGGAGTGTGGCCAACTCAGAAAAGGAGAGGGAGGGTAGGGTTTCGCTCCCACTGATTTCATGGGAAAGGTCATGAAACTAAGCCAGAGCTCTTCATTCTACCAAGTAGAAAATCCACCCACAGCCAGGCTAGTCTCCATTTCCACCCTATTTACAAAAAATACAGATGCATAAAGACCAACAAATTCCTTTCTATTAGTCCTATAGCTTGAGCCATATGAAACTGATGGTTGAATACTGGCAATTTCATATGGTTCAACATAATTAAAAGGATCAATAGGTTGGGAAATAAATAAGACTTGAGAAGACAAACCTTCAAAATCAGCATGGCTTGGGAAAGCTATTTCTCTCAGGTCTAACTGCAGTTTCTATGTTTAGTGGGACTTCAAATGGCTTATAAAGATACTATCAATATCACTGTAAAAATGAATAAATACCCCAGGTTCTTGCAATGTGAGAACTTGGTACTGACAGATTACTTAGTTCACCTGGCTGTTTATTCATTCACTCAACAACCATTTTTTGAATGCCTTCCACGTGCCAAGTATTGTACTAATCACTAGGAAAACATCATGACCGAAAAGTCAAGAGGGATGGCAGGAATGTAAAGAATCAGTGGCGTAGGGCATACATACACAGAGGTCTGATCAGGGTGGTGTGAGCACATACAGGAGGGACTCGGTGAGAAAGGTGTAAAGAAAAGAAATCAGAAATACCTCCCAAAAATGTCTTAAATGATGCCTGTGATTTTGCCAGGCAGGTTCATGAAAGTAAAGAAGTGCAGGAAGTTATTTCAGCATGCACACACACATGGAATAAAACAATCTAGCGCTTTGGACAAAGGGTTAAGTATTTCAACAGACTGGAACAAGCAGTAGGTTGGAGAGAAAAACAAATAAGGGGAAGGTCAAGGAGATGGGTGAGGCGGGGCTCGAAAGCCACGTGAGGAAGAAGAGACTTCACGCCACAGGCAACGGCAAGCCCTCAGAGGACATTCACACAGGGAAGAACAAAGTCAACTCTGCACAGTGGCATTACCGGGGCAGCAGTGGAGGCAATGGCATGCACTGCGCAAGAGTGAAGACAGGAAGACTGTTGAAAAACTAAGAAGAAGAAGATGAAGACCTCATCTAAGTCAGGCGCAGTGGAAATGGAAAGGAGAAGACACACGGAACGCGGTCAGGGCAGAAGGGAACCATGCAGGATGATTCCTTTTATGGATGAGGGACAGGCTGGCTGGTCTTGCCTTTCTTCACTGCAGCCATACTGGGAGAGAAGCAGGCTTGTCAGTAACCGGGGCACAGAGGTGGTAACTGGTGCCGTGTGAGGAGGCTATCAAGCAAGCCACTATTAATGGGGTGGAAAGAAGAGCCAGAGGAGCAGGGCAGGTCATCTACAATCAGAATGGCAGCTAACATCTGCTGAGGGCAGCAATGAGCCAGGCACCGTGCTCAGAGCTCCATAGGGATCATCACAGAGAAACCCCATTTTACAGATGAAGAAACACACTGGCTTGGAGAGGTCTGGCCAATTTCCCAAGCGACCAGAAAGCAAGCAGCAAAGCTGGGACTTGAACACAGGCCATTGGGACAGAGGGCTCTTAACCACAATGCTCATAGCCTCCCAAAAGTAAAAAGAAAATCCAAAGAGGATGATGGCGTGGAAGCCAAAGGAGAAAGACCTTCCAAGAGGAAAGGAAGAAAAGGTGGTGTGCAGTACCACAGGGAAGTCAAGTAAGAGGGAAGACCAAAAACGGTCCACTGGATTTGGCAACTCGGAGGTCTTCAGTGGCAGAAAAAGCCTAATTGTAGGGCACTAAAGGATGAATGGAGCGCATGGCCGTGTACTCGCATTTTACAAATGACAGTTTTTTTAAAACATGATTTTAAAAACACACTTTATCCAGTTTACAGGCTGTGAAGATGTTGCCAGTAGATGGAGAAGTTAAAAACAAAGGAGAGGTTAAGAACAGAAAAGACAAGAGATTCGCCTTCAAAAGAAGAGCCATCTGACCCCTGAGACTGAACGAAATGATGTGAAAGATGGAAGGAAGAGAAGGATCCTAAGAATCTCAGCTACTAACTAAGAAGAAATAACCACTGGTTGTATTTTTGAGAGCTTTCCAGAAACTGGGACGCACTTTTGCTACACTGCATGTGATCAGAGTCATGGTCAGAGCTAGCAAAGCCACATAACGGTCTTAGGGGACCAGACGTGACTCACAGACATGAATCATCAGGGCAGAACCCTTGTTTGGACATCCTGTCCAAACCTCATCCTTCACCACACAAAGCCGTGTACTCTGGGCAATTGTGACTGGAGATGACTCATACAGGAGGGCTTCCCCTGCTTCCTGTGGCTCCCAGTGGCCTCAAGTTAAACTCTCACACCTCATCCAGGTTAATTCCACCTACAAGGAGGTACTGCTCCCTTCCCCCAGCCTCAGTCCATCCTTGTTCCCTTATCCCCTGCCACCAATGCCTTACCAGGGGAATTATCATCTATTCTCAGACAATAGGGGGCCCAACATATAATTCACTCTTCTCTCACCTTCAAAGTTATCCATTCTTCTGGCTCTATAATTTTGTAGGCTTTTTCTGTTTGTTTGTTTGCTCTAAATGAAAACGTTCTTTTCCTTCAAGGACTAGGTATGCCAAAATAAAATGAAACCAAAAATAAGTGAAGGGTTGCTTGTCTACACACAGAATTAAAAACATAGGAAAATAATACAGAGATAACTTCAAATTTAAAGATGAGAAAGCATTTGACCGTCTGCAACACTTTAAACTGAAGCTTTCCTGAAGACACAGAGGAGAGCTAATTTTTTTAATTTGTCTGCCAGTTCAATGAAATCTATATTAATCAAACATCTACCCAATGTCCCACACAATACTAATCAGGAGCTAGAGATCATGAAGCAAACTACTATAGCTGAGCAACTGCTAAGCAGCTGTACGGTGATTTTTAAGTATGGTTTTTCTAAGGCTCAAGTTTTGCAAAAAGCCCTCTGGGGTCACCAGGAAAGGTGGACGGGGGGAGGCCAACTCTGTCCATTTGACAGAGTTCTGCCCACCCCCTCCAGTCAGAGCAGTTCAGGTCTTACCTGATGGACACAGTACAGGCCCATTAACATTTCCTATGATAATGGGCCCCGCTGACGAGCAAAGAAGAAAAAACCTGAAAATCACGTACTAAGAAAGAAGTGAGAGAAAAGAGAGAAAATCATGTCAGTGTGACATGATTGTGATTTGCGCTGCAAAGTAAAATAAAAATCAGAAAGGGGTCGGCCCCATGGCTGAGTGGTTGAGTTCGCGTGTTCCGCTTCAGCAGCCTGGGGTTCACCGGTTCAGATTCTGGGTGCAGACCTACACACCACTCATCCAGCCATGCTGTGGCAGCATCCCACACAGAAGAACTAGAATGACCTACAACTAGGATATACAACTATGTACTAGGTCTTTAGGGAGGAAAAAAAAAAAAAAGAGGAAGATTGGCAACAGACGTTAGCTCAGGGCCAATCCAAAAGAAAAAGAAAAATCAGAAAAAAGCTAGAAGCTCCGACAGGACTGACAAATACATAGAATCAGATCTCAAGCCCTAGTCCTCACCCTTGCTCCAATCCCATCAAAAAAGTGGAAGTTAGAGTTCAAAGCCTTAAAATTGAATTGGCTAGAACTATTGCTTAGTTTTGCATAACTTCCTGTCCCTTTCATGTTCCTTCTTATTTTTGCTTCTTTCCATTTTGTCTGATTATCCTACCTTTCAGCTCTTTCTTAAAATCAAGTGTAAGGGAAAAAAGCATCACTATAAAATAGCTTAAGTCACTGCAGAGTGGCAGAAAAGAAGTTTTTGATAACTTAACAAAATAAAGATTTTGTCAATATGATTTAGCTTTTTCTTGTTTCTTTAATTCTCCTATGGTGACCTCCCTGTCACTATAAGAATGTCTCCCCTTGGCAAATACCAATAAAACGCAAAGTTAAACTGCCCATGAATAACAGCGATACCTTGAGTCAGTTACAGGGCGATCGCCTGACCCTCCACTGACTACACATAGGGGCCCAGGGCTATTCTACCTAACCGTTCAACCAGGCATTCTGGGAACTGCACTTGAAACCTATCTCGCTGATCAATTCATTCACACCAATGCTTCAGAAAACAACCAAGTTTATAGATTTCTCATATTAGAGAAGCGTGCGCATGAATTCACAACCTTATTTCGTTTTGTATCCAGACAAGGTGCAGAAATCTGATGAACACGGCTGGTCCTACACAAAGGTAGGAAAAAAGTTAACTTCAACTAAATCTTATTTAGTTGTAGGAAGAGATGGATAATACATAAACAAATGGATGACCTCTAGAGATGAAAGAGGATTTAAAGATCATATATACCCTGCTGTTTACTAGATAGCACCACCTAAACATTTTGGAAGGAACTCAAATTCAACAAATCCACCACTATCTCTGTCTTTCCCCCTGCCTCAAACCTGCATTCCCTTCTCAAAGAAAAACACCATCAACCATGAGGTCAAGCAAGCCAGTCACCTTGACCCTGACATGACCCTTCACCTCCAACTACCCACTCATCAATCGAATTTGCCCATTCTCTTCTACAGTCCCTTCCTGTCTAAAGTCCCAGCCACTGTCTAGTTTAAGACCCTGAGATTTCACTGATATTACAGCAACAGATTCTGATGTGGTCTTTCAATATACAGCTTTCCTCTTCTCCTCTCCCTCAACCCCTGCACCGCCACCCCACCTCCCTACCCACAAATGCAACATCACATTGGCACCAGAGTGATCTCTGTTAAATACAAATATGACCATGGCACACCCCAACTTACAACTTCTTAACAGCACTCCATTACCTACGAAATGGTTCATATTCTTTAGCTCTGGCTCCTTGTGTGCCTTTCTAGAATTGCTTTCCAAGACAGGGCTCCATCTCCCCACTTGACTGCAGCTTCACTCCAGCAACACCAGACTGCCTGCAGCTCCTGGTCCCGCCAGACTCCTCTACAGCTCTGAGCATTTAACTCTGCTGCTGTCGCCTCTACACAGAACGCCTTCCCTCCTTTGTCCCATATGATCAATGTCAGCTAAGCAACCTCAATTTCCTCTTCTGTGAAACAGAAATAGTAATACTTAGTTCCAAAACTATATTGTGAGCACTAAACAATGCATACAAAGGACTTGGCAATGCATCTGTGATATCGATAAATCTTAGGCACAACTCAAAAGCTTCAGACATTCATGAATGCAAAGTAAAGAGAAGTTAGGAACTGGTGTCCAAAGAAATGACACCAACTGGAATATGCATTCCTTCCAATTAATGAATTGCTTATAGGTTTACACATTATATAAATTACTAAACTGAAAGGCTGGTTCCAAAAAACACTTAAAGCAAAGGACTTAGGAGCACTAATTAAAAAAAAAATCAACTGATGTGTCTGTGAAGTTTTAGAATAGTATACAGATTATACAAATAAAATTTATTTCAGAAATGGCTCTATGATGTAAAAATATTGTTATTTTTCTACTACTTTGAAGAAAACCACAGACTGTCACCTCTAACTAGCTTGCCACCTGTGCAGCTCTTCCAAGGGGCACTAGATGCCAGACAAGGACAAGGAAATTAATGTTGCTGAATGCCAATGAACTGCACAGTGGCTTGCAAAGCAGCCACGCAGTTTTGGATCTGGGTCTTTCTCAGCATCCAAAATGAAGACAAGAGTCAAAGGAATCAGAAACTGCGAGAGACTAACCCGAAGCAGCACAGGCCATGGGTAACAGCTAACCCTGATCTAAGATCCCAAGAAAGAATCATCTCTACGGAGAGATTTGACCTTAAAGTGAACGGCATGAAAAGATGCAATCAATACGCAGCCAACTCCTCAGGAATGGACCTCATCTCAGATTTACTCATTTACATTGATTTCTGCTTGTTCCGCACAGGGCCTTTGTAAGTTACAAAGCACAATGATTTCCAGCCAACCAAAAAAACTTCTAACCTAACCTTGTACAGTTTAAATACATATCAGGGAAATAACTCTGATGTTCACGAAGTTTCTAGTGAAAAGTTATGAAGACTGATTTTGCCTTCATGACATTCCTATTGCCCTGAATATATTAATTCGTTATAAACTACATTATAAATAAAGTTCAGAATGCCCAGAATCTAATTTTTTAAAGTTTCATTATCTTAAAGAAAACTAAAGATACAAAAGCCTTAAATTGAAATAAAATAAATGGATCATTCATCCATGAAATACAGCCAACTCTTGATTTTTCCAAACCAAAGAATACACAAGTACAGAATGTACTTTTAAGTAATTAAATAAAATAAATTAAAATATCTATGAGCCAATTTGGCTCTAGCTAAACAGTGAGATAAAAAAACCTACATGAGCCAGTTAAGCAATAAGAAAGAAATAGGCTGGGACCCAATTTAAGAAATCTAACCCAAAATATTGTAAGTCAGATTGAGGATCTGCATATACAATAACTGACTCCTGGACTCTTGCAGCTGTTATAGGTAGAGTGGTCCCAACATTAACTAAAAAGAAAACAACGCTGGTATGGAAGATAGAATTCATAAACATGAAGAATTACTGCTGTGGGAGGCTACAATTTCACTTTTTAATATCTAAGTCATTAATATTTAACAGTACATTTTAAATTGCCAAAACGTGCACCTCTAAGACTCAGGCATCTGATTCCATTACGGTGCAGATGGCTATGGAGTGGAGGTCTCTGGTCCCCAAACAACAGGCCAGCAACAGGCACTACCATAGAAACCGTTTAAAAACAAACACTGACGCTGCTTCAGCTTTCCTACAATTACACTGGAGTCCAGGGGAAATTTTAGACAATAAAAGGGCAATTCCATAATGTGGGCATTGTGTACACCATCAAAAGGTAAGCATAAAGACAATAAAACTATCTTAACATTAAATATTTTAACAAAGTATTTTACTTCTATGGTTTCCAAAGATAACTAATCACAAACCTAGTGCAAAGTTCAGCACTGTGCCTTTCCTAACACTCCTGGTAACTTTTATGATGACTAAAGACTGCAGTTTTGATAAAAAAAAAAATCCTGGTGTAATACTGTGATAGAGATTATGTACATAATTTTAAAATGCAAGTCACCATTTTCCCAGGTTTTGTACATATAAGGGCCGTTGAACTACATATTTTCATTCTTTGAAATCGTCACAAGTGAAAAGACATGTTCATTTATGCTCTCTTGGATTGAGAGTTTCCATAATTAAAAGGAATTGACTGAAAAACTTCAGACATCGGGTAAACTCACAAAAAGATTTGAGAAACAGTCGAACGAGCAAGGATAAAGGGAATTATTCTTTGATGCTTGCTAAATCATCATTTATATCACCACACTAGTATATCAAGATAGGAAAAATAATTCTCAGGGAAGGAAAGTTAATTCCACATAACAGTATCTTTTATACGGGGAAGAACCTAAACCAAAATTTCCACTGAAATGAGAATGGTTTATTGTAATATTTCTTAAGTGCAAAAGAGGAAGAATGAAAGCACTGTATAAATTTAATAAAGTTACCAACTCATCTTAATCTTCCCATTTTCTCTTGGAAAAGGCCATGAAACCTTATTCAATTTTGATAAGTCAATCTGATTAAAAAAAAGTGAACTCTAAATGAGAGAGGGCATTGTTTAAACAGTTAAAACACTTGTTTAAAAAAATTTATCTGTACTCTGACAAACCAGGTAGATGGATGAGATTTGGAAAAATTAGTTTTGGGGTGGAGTTGTTAAGCACTGATATTTCATTCACAAAAGACTATCACACGGTCAATTTTTTTTTTTTTAAAGACTGGCTCTGAGCTAACATCTGTTGCCAATCTTCCTCTTTTTTTTCTTCTTCTCCCCAAAGCCCCCCCGGTACATAGTTGTATATTCTAGTTGTGAGTGCCTCTGGTCGTGCTATGTGGGACGCCGCCTCAGCAGGACCTGATGAGCGGTGCCGTGTCCGCGCCCAGGACCCGAACTGGCGAAACCCTGGGCCGCCAAGCAGAGCGCGTGAACTTAACCACTCGGCCTCGGGCCGGCCTACACGGTCAATTTTTAAAGACTGCTATATAAATTAAACGATTTTGTCTTTCCCATATGGTGAATAAATGTTAAGAACAGCAAAGAGAGCCAATAATTAGGTAATCAACTTCTTAAACAATCTCAAGGCAAATTCAATTCAGAACTCGTTCCACGAGTTCATTACTTAAGAGAAGCAGCTCTTCTGTTTAATCTTTCGCATGAAAAGAAAAAAAAAATCAGTGCCGACGAAGAATAGTTCCTTTTAGTAAAATCAGGGCTGAGCAACCTGAAAAAGTTCCACTCGAGCTCCACCGCAAACAGCCAGTGCCCATCCAATGTATTAAAATACAGGAAACTTGGAGTAAAAACTAAAGGAAGCCAAAAAAAAAACCACAGCGTTCGCCTCACGTGACCAAGACGAGCTGTTCCTGCTCTGGTTCTAATTTTAGCGGCCTCTGGATTTGAGGAAGGGCCCCTCTTACACATTCACTCAAGAGAGGGAGCGCGCCACCCCCGGCCACGTCACCGGCTGCAGCGGCCGAAGGGCGGCTCCACCGGGTCCGCGCGGGTCCCGGGGAAGAAGCAGGGACAGAGGAAAGGGGTTGGGGCGAGCAAAGGGGAAAGTGGAAAAGTGTAAGATCTCCCGAAGGCAGATTCAGTTGACTCCTAAACTTTTTTGGCTTTTAGACAAGTTCTAGGACTCCCTTGGTGCAGCTGACAAAGTTGGGAAATCCGAGCGCGCCGCGGGG
Source organism: Equus quagga (assembly GCF_021613505.1). Lineage (NCBI taxonomy): Eukaryota > Metazoa > Chordata > Mammalia > Perissodactyla > Equidae > Equus > Equus quagga. The sequence continues at coordinate 14,504,640 of NC_060269.1, forward strand.
TCGCCCGGCCTTACCTGTGCCATCGCGAATGCTCGGGTCGGGAGAAGGTGATGCACGACTGCAAGGGAACAGAGACAGCGCGGGGTTAGCGAGCCAGACCCGCGCGCCCCGCAGACCGGGGACAGCTCCCCGCCCGCGTCCGCACGCCAGGCGCCCCCGGCCCCCTCTCCGGAGGGAGCCCCCTCCCCAGGCTAGCGGGGCACTCACCCAGGCAGGAGGATCCAAGCGCCCGGAACCTCCCGGAGAGCGGCGGAGCGCGGGACGGCGGCGCGCTGGGCAGGGCAGGGATGCGGACGCGGGACGCTCCGGGCAGCGGCGCTCAGTCTGCTCCGAGCAGCGGAAACCCCGCCGGCCCCGCCCCGGCTCCCCGCCCGGGCTCAGTGCGCCTGCGCGGGGCGCGGCTTGTCCTCGTCCTTCCCGCAGCCTGGGTGGGGCCCGGCCGCTGCTGCGTTGGATCTGGAGGGGGCGCTGCTGCCGGAACCCCAGGGGACCGCGTGCTCCACGCGCAGCTGGGGGGCCGTGGGGTGCTGTCCCAGAGTCCCGGTTGGGGGTCACAGGGACCTCCCTTTTCTCTGTGGCCGCAGGAACGGTGGCCTCGCCCGGTGCGCGGACTCAGCGGGGCGTGGGCGTCTTTTTGGAAGACGAGACAAAGTCGCTGGGGCCGAGAACAGCGCGTCTTTGCCATGGTCTAGGAAAAGCTTGAGGCTTGGAGGACCATTTCCCAAGTTTGTTTTTAAGTGTGTGTGTGTGTTTTAAGTGTGAATGGTTGCTTCCTAGATGGCCCTTTCTTAACTGCATAGTCCTTTGGTAGCTTGCGTGGGGTATTTCAAACCCTCTGCCTGGGATCGATTTCTAGTTTCAAAACCGGTCTAGAACTTTACTATAACAGGTTTGAGCCATGTCCTATATTAGTTCGATATAAAATATATGAGCACCTGAGGCGGGGGCGGGGAGGGGGTTGCAGGGTATGGTACTAGGCTGGTGCAGAAGAAACCACGACAGCGCCCTTCTCAGACTTACTGGTGTGGGGGAGGGGAGGCACTAGGGCGGAGTGCCCGGGACAGGACAGAAGCTTGCAGTAGTAAGTTCCAAGAGTAAGACACAGTAAGATAAACTAGCAGAGGAGCAAAGTGCTGGGAGATGCAGGATAAGAGAGAAGAATCTAGTGTGCTTTGGAGAATAAAGAAGAGGTTTTGTCGTAAATTAAATGGAGAACTAATGTGGCTCTTTGTACAGAACTTTTCATTTGCTTTCCCATGTGAGCCACAAGCTTAATCAGGCCCTGACAAAGTCACAGCAGAGCGGTTGTTTACTGGGAAGGGGGCAAAACTGCAAAGTATGTGGAGCTCACACACCCGCCCCTCTCAGCTTGCCTTCCTTCTTCCTTGGGAGCCCCTTTTCAACCAGCCCAACACCTCATAGGGCCTCAGGTTCCCCACTGCAGCACCTCTTCCAGAGCATTCCTGACAGGCCTGTGTATCTGAAGGCAGCCCTTTCCTCTGCGTCTCTCTTCACTCATACTTTTCATGTTCTCTCTGCCCTACACCAAGAGTAGCTCCTTTTATCTGGCCTAGAGGATTCTTCTTCCAACACACATTCACTTGAACTCGTTTCTTCATTGCCTCTCTCACTTTCTACTCTCAGAGTACTGGAATTACACCAGACTTCAGAGATCCTATATTTAACAATCTTAATTTTATGATGCCCATCATGGGTTAATGACTTGCTCTGTGTCCTGCAGCTAGATAGTGATAGAACCAACGAATTATTAGACCCAGTGTCTTGGGTCTAATACCCTAGTTGGTATTGCTTTCACTTCCAGTTACAGTAGTCCCCCCCATCTGCGGGGGATACATCCCAAGACCCCCAGTGGATCCCTGAAACCATGGATAGTTCCAAACCCTATATATACTGCGATTTTCCTATACATACATACTTGAAGTGTGACAGCAAAACTAGCACAAATTTCTTTTTCCTTCTTCACAATTTCATAGATAGAAGATTCGTTCTTACCATACATTTCAGCAACCTCAGCATACAATTTTTTTCCTTTCCTATTAAGTCAAGAACTTTCACCTTTTCACTTAAAGGAAGCACTTTACGGCATCTCTTTGGCATATCCAAATTGCCAGCATCACTAGTCTTGCTTTTGGGGGCCATTATTAAGTAAATGAAGGGTTACTTGAACACAGGCAGTGTGATAAGTGACAGTCAATCTGATAACCTAGGGGCTACTAAGTGACTAACAGGCAGGTAGCAGATACAGCTCGCATGGATCCGCTGGACAAAGGAATGATTCATGTCCCAGGCGGGATGGAGAGACATTTCATCACACTACTCAGAATGGTGCACAATTTAAAACTTATGAATTGTTTATTTCTGGAATTTTCCATTTAATATTTTTGGACCACAGTTGACCACAGGTAACTGAAACCACAGAAAGCAAAACCAAGGATAAGGGGGGAGTACAGTACATGATTTATTCAGTTCCTAGTCTGGGCCGGGCACAGTTCTAAGTGCTGAAGATAGGATAACACAGTAAACAAAACAAAGTCCCTGCTCTCATAGGTCATACCTTCTGGTGGAGGAGAAACACAATAAACAAATATGTCCAGTATGACGTGTGCTATAAGGAAAATAAAGCAGGGCTAGCAGATGGGGGTGAGGCTACTATTTTGCAAAGGTGGTTGGAAGGTATTCTGAGAAGATGGTGAACAGAAACCTGAATTGGTACAATGTAATTGTATCTGACAACTATTTCCTGAGCACCTGTGGAGAAGGCAAACACAAGCGTTTACACTTTAATGTTATAAAGCATGAGTGCAAATACTAAAACAGAAGACAGACTGTAAGCCATGAAAGAAATGCAGGAAATGCAATCAAAATGCAACTGGTTTCAGAGGAGACAGCTAAATTTTGTCAAGGGATTTAAAAAATTGATTGTTGTGACATTTGAATTAGTCTTTGAGGGAGGACATTCTATCAGACAATAAAGAAGAGAATGGGTGACCTGGTTAGGTGAACAAGGAAACCAAAAGAAGGCATGTGCCTTTGTGTGTGTGTGAACTGAATTTTCTAAAATGGCTGGAGTGGTAAGTGCATGAAGAGAAACTGCCACCTAAAGATTCTGCTTTGAGTGGTATGTTTAACTGATGGATTTTGAAGGACGGATGTTTCTTAACTAGTGAGTGTTATAAATAATGGGCACTCAAGAAATCGCCTTTGCCAGCTCTTAAAAACAAGTGTCTGTCATCCATCCCCAAATGTCCCTGATCAGTGTCCAAAGGTCATCTTCAGAATCTACACCAGATTCCCCAGTTAACCCTTCCATCCTCTGAATTAAAATTCTCTTTCTGTGCATTTAAAATTAAAGTCCTTCCTAGCGTGTCATCCTTATGTTGTGTTAATTTTAAATATTGCGTTATAATTTTGGTTGGTTTGCTGTACTGTTCTTAGACACAAATGATGGATTTCAGCTCTTTTCTGATGAGACAATTAGGTCACATCCCTACCTAAAATTTTCTTTTCATTGGGGAAATAAACCAAATGTCAGATAACTGATTTACGAACACACTTTTGAAACTCAATTGATTTGTAAACATGGGATTTTCCCTATTTCACTCCTTCCCTCAATTATTTGGATCATTGAGGAACCAGCCAATTTATTCTAAACAAGTCTCTGAGCTTCTTCAGGTTGCAGTTTCTACATCTCTCAACTCCCATATTTTGATCATGTGTTCATTGACCTACTGTTTCCCTTAATTATACTGATCCATAAAGAGAGAAAAAATGAGTAGTAGGCTTTATGTCAGTAAGTACAAGACAATTTTTCCCTAATTTTAGAAGAATTGGAGCCTTGTTTTTTAGAAGAATATAGAATTTTCAACTAGTCTACTTTTTAAATTAATTTTGTTTAATAATTTGTTGTAAATTATGATTACTCAAAGAAGAAGGAAAGTAAATTACAAGAGGCAGAGGAAAGACGGGAGAACCCTGAGGAGTGAGGTAGGGGTCATGGATGCCAGGGGAGGGAGGAGCATCCTGCCTGTCACATCAGAGCTGGAAAGAGCACCCCCTCTGAAGTCAGAGGGAACTGGGTTCAGATCCCCACGCTGCCCGTGTGCCAGGTGTGTGATCTCTCTGATCCTCAGGTTCCTCACCTAGAGTGGTGGTTAGGATTAAATGAACTAATTTGTAAAAATGCCTAAAAAGTGTAACAAGATTGGTTTCATTCCTTCATGCTTCTTCCTCCTTGGAAAACTCTCACCACTCTTCTCAGCTCCTATTCTGATGATTCAGCACCTACTTCACATCAAAAACAAAATGAACCTCCTCCGGACCCGCTACTGCTCTACTGCAGCGGGACCTGTTCTATCACAGCCCTCTCTCAGATCCCAGCTTTCCAGCCCATCCTGATGCTTCCTGGTGCCATTGCCTTTCTGCCTCCTGTTCTTCCTCAGCCAGAGTCTTCCATGAGTAGCTCCTGTCAACGTGCAGCTAGACTACACCCCTGCCCTCTACACTCTTCTCCATACACAGGCCCCATGGTCCCCATCTGATGGTGCCAAAGACTCCAGGAGCACCACTTGGAATTTAACTCAAGCCACCTACCTGGCCTCACCTTGTCCATCCTGCAGGTGCTGGGGTGAGAAGTGGGGTGAGGCTGCATTTCTCAGCAGATTCTGCCATATCTGTTTCTACCATCGCCTCAGCAGCCCAGCTGTCTACTGGGATGTAGCCAGCATTTTAGTGGCTCCACATCCTGGTCTTTATCTTTAAAGTGGTTGTAGTGTCCTTATGGGAAACAAGTCCAGATTTCCTTCCAGAACCTTGTCCTGAGCCCACAGTGGTAATATCCTCTTATTGAGATCTATGTACTCACCAGAATTTAAAGCAGAGACTCCTCAGGAAACTTTTAGCTTTAGCTATCCTTCTACTATTTTTTTTTTCAAAACATTATTTGTATTTGTCTAGTAAAATACAAATCAACTTCCCTAATAGGAGACTGGAATGTAGGTCTTAGATAAATAATTAGGCAAAAAAGATTCTCATAACCTTTCAGGCAGAATGTTTTAAGCTTGATTAGATCTTCAGAACTATTAATAAAAAGAGGCAATAAAAATACTCAGCTTACTTATAAGAGGACCTGCATCCAATCTCTCTTGTTTATTGCTGAATCCCCAGCACCTAGCACAGTACCCAGTACTTAGTAGTTGCTCAAGGAATGTTTTGAATGGATGAGTGATGGATGAATGAATCCATTGTGGTGTGGGGTTCTTATTTTTAACAAAGTTGCTATTATCTGCAAACCATTGATATTCAGAATGATGGGGAAGAAAAGAAAAAGAGCTAAAAGGAAACCTTGTAAGAGAGAATGCTGCCAGAGGAACAGATGTATTCTCAGATAGGGGTTCTGAATTCTGGAGAGGACTCGTCCCTGGGTGGGTAAAGTTTTGTTTTATGATCTTACTGGCGTGCGAACTTGATTTGATTTTTCCTAATTTGGGGTGGTGGTTAGGATTAGATGAGTTCATTTGTTTAATGCCTAAAAATAACAGGAAGACTGGTTTCAATTTATCATCGCTCTTTCTCCTTCCAAAAACGCTCACCACTAAACCCCACCCTCATCTTCCATGCTGATGATTCAGTCCCCACCCATCCTGTTCAAAAACCAAAATTAAGTCCCTATGAATCCAGCTGCTCCACAGCTGCCGGCCTTGCTTATCAACAGGCAACCTCTCAGCACTCGAACCCTCTCCCCCAGCCCACTCCCACTCCTGGGCCCAGGTTATGGTCCCCTCAGTATTGGTTTCTTTATCTGGGATTTTTCTTTATTCATTCAACAAATTTATTGTGTGTCAGAGGCTATGAGAGGCACTAAGGACAAATGATTTAAAATAAAAAGATACACACAATCTGTTGAATTAGAGCACTCAGTCTAACAGATGAAATGAGGTAATGCAGCAGAGTCTGTTAACTTTAGGGTCAGAGGTAAGAGAGGAGGAAGTAGGCTCATACAAGGAGACCCTGTGCAGGGTGGGTATGTGTGTGTCCATCCCAGAAGTCAGCCTACCAGGGATCAAGGCATGTGATGGATGGAACAGCAGTGTTCATTTTTTCCCTTTATGCAATCTTATTATTTGGATGAGATGAGAATGAAGGTTCAGGAAAGAAGAAAACTGAGAAGAGGGATTTTGCCTGAGAAAGGAGATGAAGAGGACTCGCCTTCTAAAGGAAGGTGAAGGAAAGTGTGTAAGTCACTCTCACACAGTGGGACGCTGTCAATCTCTGAACGGTTCCTCCTCTAAAATCTTAAAGTCAAATCCCACTCTCTGATGGCTTCCTCCTGTCCTCCATGTTCTCTTACCCTTCCAACCACCTCTGATTTACTCTCTGACTTCATCCAAACTTCTAGCCTCTCTCTTTTCACCCAGCCTACCATCCTTTCTCCTGCTTCCAGTTTCTTCTCTATCCAACCTATGGCCTATATAGTGTGTCATTTCATCCACCACCTTGTCATTATTCTCACTTTTCTCATTCCAGTCTACTCTCCTCATGCATCCAGCTGACCCCCCCCCCCCCCACCACCAACACCTGCCCGTATGTTCAGGCTGCTGAGTGCAACTGGACACAACCAGATCATACCAGAGACAGCCTCACAACACATTTGGGGTCATCGGTGTCAACCGGACCCTCAGCATTCCTTAGGAACCCTTTAATGTGTGCCTGCTCAGCTCTTTCTCCATCCCTCGTGATACTTATTTTACTCTTTCACTGCTCTTCTTAAGATCCTAGCCTTCACCCTTTGCTCCCAGCAGATGGCTTGAATTCCTACTTAACAAGCCTACTTGCCCTGACTTCTCATTCTACACCCCCCTCTCATCTTTGCCACACCCATTCTTAACTCCTCCGTCCTCACTCAGAGGGAAAGAGGACTCTTCCTCTCTGAGGTTTAAGGATCATCCTCCAGGATTGTGATCTTGCTCTCACCTATATTTAAATCCTTTCCTTCCACTAGCTTCTTCCTCTCAGCCTAAATTAACAAAGCTGTTCAAGTCAGGACTCTCACCTGCAAGTGACAGACTCCCAATTCAAGCTAGCTTAGGTAAGGGATTTTTTGGGGGGAAGCTGTGTCCGGCAAGCTAACTATAAACAACAGAACCATTCTAACTATGTTCAGCAAAAAATTATTAAAAGATTTTAGGTGGCTGGCACAGTATCTGGTAGGACCCGGAAATCATGCTTGGTGGCCATGCAGCCTGGACCATGTCCAAATCACACTGCCAACTTCTCCATTCAAGAAGCTGAAACCAAGTACTAAGGAGTTAAAAAATCTTCTCTAGAACAAAACCTTTAAGATAAGCTTTGCTAACTGCAGCTGTGCATATTCAGCATAATCAACTGTTGTTTAAAACTAACCAGGTTTTTCTGTCCCTCCTTAGTGTATGAGTGAGCTGTTTCTCCCAGGAAGTCAAGGTCCAGGCATCAAGATTCGGCCTCACAAGGCCAAACACAGGCTGAAGATGAAAGTCCAGACAGTGAAGGGAAAAGAAATAATTCTGTCTTCAAGGCCAAACACAGGCTGGTGGGAAGGCGTCAACCAGCAAGGCCACATGTTCTCCCCCTCCCGTCCTAAAACCCCAGCACTCGATCCCCCTCCCCTGCCTACAACCCCAGCACACGCTCCCTCCCCTGCCTAAAACCCAGACAAAAACTCCTACCTTTTTCCCTTCTAGGAGGTGGATCTGAGTTCTAACTCCCATCTCCTCATCTGGCTGCCTTTCCATAATAAACCCTCTTTCCTTGCCACAAGCCTGGCATTTCCAGTTTTTGGCCCTCCTGTGCAATGGGTAAATGAACCTGTGTTTGTGTTTGCTAACAAAGATACCACTGGCACCACTGATGCTGGGCATGAACCTGCTAGAACCTCAGACCTATTGCCTCTGAAAGCTCACATTTCTCCACCCCACTCTACCAGCATCTCCAGAAGAAACATTTGTATCCTTACATTGCTAAAGTGGTCACACCACACACACCGCTGGAGTACCCACTGTCATTGCCACCTCTTTCCAAGGTCTCTTCTCCATTGTGGAGGAAAAGCTTGGAATTACATTTCCCAGAAACCCTTGTTAGAATTTGCCAGTGAGAAGCATTTGCCAAGATTTGGGCTGCAATAGAGAAGGTGAGAGTTGCAATCAGAGGCATGGGCCCACATGAAATACCCAGCAAGATCCTGGAAAGTTCTTGTGAACCAGCAACTCTTTGAGGCTGCAGACCAAAACAGTCGGTGGACTTTGTGAGGATTGCAGAAGCTTCCTGGCTATCTCTTGAGAACCCCAACCCTCTTTGGTACTTCAGGCTAAGCTCTTCAGTGGTGGCTTCCCTGACCTGTGCTCCCCAGTTTCTCCAGCAGTTGGTAAAGCCACTAACGCTTTATATTAAACTTTTCATAACTGTATTAAAGTGGCTTCTCTTCTCCTAAATGAACCCCGACTGATTCAACTGAGTTGGAACCTTGGCAAAAATAAGCAGGCTGCTGCATAAATCTGGCAGTTACAGTATATTATAAAGGAGACACCATCAGCAAAACATACCAGGAGACATCAATTTGGGGGACCTCGGATGGGGTGGCATCTCAGATCTCCCCAGTCCTCACGGGAGACGTGCCTGGGTTAATGGTGATGGTATTTTGTCTATTTAGGGCAAGGTCCTGCCAGACTGATCCAAGCATATCACTGTGAAACTAAAGCATACTACCTTCCCTGTCACAAACGACATGGATCTAACCCCTAAGTTCTGGATGCTTTCCTTTTTTTCTGCCTTCATCATGAGCCTGCTACTTGGCCCACAATTTTCCTATGAGGTGCACAGTTGCTCTGCCATTATATAAAATGTTTTGGATCCAAGAGGGCCTGAGCTGGGCAGGTCTGGCCCAGCCCCGACTGGGTTTCCCTCTCCTGAATTAGTCTCCCATGGTTGGTTCTGAGTGGTGGAGCGTAGTACCATGCCTCTCCAGCTTCACGGTACTCAGGAAGTGAGTTGTGGCTTCAACTTTATGGAAGCAGGATCCTTCTTTCCCACATTAAGTTCATAGACATTTTTAAAAAACCAAAAAACAGAAATGCCAATAAAGGGAAAGTGTGACTGACGACATGCTCATAGCTCTCTCCTTCTCCTTTTCCTCTCGCACAGACTTGCTTTCTCCTTGAGACTAGCACACGGCTACAGTGACCTCAGGCACACATTCTTCCCGCTTGACAAAACCTTTCTTCCCCATGCTCAACTTGGAAGAATCTGACTGGACTGGCAAGGTCACAGACCCCAGTAACAGCCCCCAATATGGTCACTCAATCTGTGGAGAATTTCCCAGAAGAGATGACTTTTGTAAATCAGGGTTTCTCAGTCACGGCACTGTGGACATTTTGGACTGGATAATTATTTGTGGGGGGGACGGACAAGAGGAGCTGTCCTCTGCATTGTAGAATGTTTAGCAGCATCGCCAGCCTCTACCCACTATTTGTCAGTACCACCTCTCCTCCCCGTTGTGACAAACAAAAATATGTCCCAACATTGCCAAATGTTCTCTGTGGGGCAAAATTGTTCCCATTGAGAACCAAGGATGTATACAAGGGATTCCCCACTGAGCCACAGCTCACTGTCCCATTTGTTACTGTGTCACCCAGTCTGCAGCAGGCCTGGCCATAGCAAATGACACTTCTAAATCACCAACTGAGCTCTAGACTCATATTTATGCTTCTGCTACTCATGCCTCAACCGGGACATCCCATCGCTAACTCAAAACCAATATGCCCAAACCTAACTCATAGTTTTTCCTCCCAGACCAGCCTTTTCTTTCACATTCCCTGTCCTGGTTAAAGACATCATTGTTGATCAGTCACTCTTGCAGAATTCTGGCAGCACTTCTGGATCCTTGACTTTCCCTCATGAATCCCTTCCACCACCACATGGAAGGTGGCAGATTCTAGGAACACCTCTGCTTGTCCCTCCTACCCATTTGCTATTACAATAGCCTTCTACTAGCCTCTTAATTTCTCCTTTCTCTACTTTATCTTCTAAATGCAAATCCAATTGTGTTACTCCCTGCTTAAAATCCATAGATTTTTAGCAGGTCCAAATTGCTTGTGGAAAATAGTCAGAATTCTTCAGCAAGGTGTACTCTGACCTTCCTCCAACTTTTCCTCCAACTTTACTCCCACCTTGTTTTCTTGCTAACAAACTACTTAAGGCTCCCTGGTTTTGCCTTTGTTATCTCCCATGCCTGCCTCATACACCCTCCCCCACGTTCTCTTAGTTCACCTCATGAACTCCTAGTCCTCCTTCGAGACCCATGGCAAGTATCTTTTCTCTTAAGGCTCCTCTTTGACCATGTGTCCTGGCATCTTGACTGGAACCTCACGAGAGCCCCTGAGCCACCTCCACCCAGCTAACCAGCTCCTGAATCCCTGACCCACAGAAAGTATGAGATTAAAAAATGTCTACTGCTTTAAGCCATGAAGTTTTGAGGTAATTTGTTACACAGCAATAGATAACTAATTCAAACAGTTTACCTACAGAATGAAATTCCAGACCCAGATCCAAGTGTAGGGTGCTCAGACTTTCTAACTCAAGCTTCACCTGGGTTTTGAATGATACCCATGACCTGTCTTTATTTCTCCAGTCTCATTTTGAAACTCAGTAAAAATAATTATGTTAAATAATGTTTTCAGTGCTTTAGCTACTCAACATTCATACAGTAACATGCAAAGGAAGATTTCAAAAATCTGTAATTATTTAATATGGCTTTAAAGACTCGGAATAGGAATTGAGGGAGCATCAAGACACATTCTCCTGGGGCCGGCTCAGTGGCATAGTGGTTAGGTTCGTGCGCTCTGCTTCAGCAGCCCAAGGTTTGCAGGCCTGGATCCCGGGCATGGACCTATACCCTGCTGATAAAGCCATGCTGTGGCACATCTGACATACAAAACAGAGGAAGATTGGCACAGATGTTAGCTCAGGGTCAATCTTCCTCACCGAAAAAAATATATATATATTCTCTTTTCACATTCAAATTGCCATCTTTCCAAGAATCAGAGTGTATAGGATACAAACAGAGACTCTAATTCCAAGTTTTAGATAATCAGCTAGGAATGTAATTGTGATTTCATAAAGAAAACTCTCCACTGTGAAGAAAAGTTCTAAATCTTTTTACACAGTCTACTCATTTTAAAAATTAGTGTGTAGGAACAACTGAAAAGTCCATCAAAACAAGAATAGATAAATAAATTGTATATTCATATAATGGAATGGTATTTAGAACACAGCTACATAGAATATCTCAAAAACATGTTGAATGGAAGAAGAGAGACACAAGAAAGATACATTCTACGGGATTCCGTTTATAAGTTCAGGGACTTGAAAACTAAGCTATGGGGATAGAAATGAAGAGCTGTTTTTTGTAGGAGGACAGTTGACTAAAAGGGGGAGCAAGAGAACTTTCTGGACGTGATGGAAAGGTTCTCCGTCTTAGGTGAGTGATCATTACGTGGGTGTATATATTTTTCAAAACTCACAATTTACAATTTACTTACGTTCATTTCACTGTATGTAAATTTTACCTCAATTTTAAAAAGCCGACATAAAAAAAATAGTGCCTAGCACCAAAAGCAAATGATGTTTCCCCGTTGGAAGGGTAACTTCTCTTTTAAAAGGTGTAAAGGGGAGATTCAGAACAGCAAATAGAAAGAGCTTTCACATCCCACAAGAGAAACAAATATTTTCCAAAAACTACCTTTGAGAAGGGTAAAGCTCAGCAGCCTGAGCCGCGATGAAAACCCGCTGATTCTTAGCGCGAGCCCCGCCCTCCCTCTCAGGCCGGACTGGGGAGGAAAGCCCAGGGTCAGCTCTCCTCTCTTCCAAGACGCTCTGTGCGAAAACGCTGCTGCGCAGGCAGAGCCCCCTGCACGCCGCCGGCAGAGGAACCGAGTCAGTCGCAGCGTCAGAGGCCCCGCGTGTGACTCAGCGTCTCGGAATCCCCCGAGGCCACAGCAGAGGGCTTTTGGCACAGCAAGGAGACTAAAAGGGAGAAACCACATGGGCAGGGCCTTCACAGTGGCGAGCTGGGACTGCCCGAGGGACAGAGGGGCGCTGCGGCTGGAAGAGGCAGGGAGCCTGGGACACACTCGGGGCGGCAGGGGCCTCGGCGGCCGCCAGGGGACAGCAGTTAGCACCGCGCCCCATCTGCGTGGGGCAGGCGGCCAAGGCACAAACGGGAGGCCCAGTGAGAAGGAAAGGCATCATGTGGGGGAGAAACCATTTTGTAAAGAATTCGAGCTTCTACCAATTACGTACAGACGCCAGATTCCTCGCCCTGTCTCCTAGGACCTGCTCTTGCCTGCTGCACAACTCCGGTTCTGATTCCGCCTTTCCTCGGGATGAGGTCCAGACTCACGAACATGGTTTACAGGGTCTTTACCACGTTCCCCCAACACACGTAACACAAGCGCCCCTTACTTTCTTGGGGAAATACAGCTGCCCCACCCCTGGCCCACCCGCAGCCCCTCACCTCCTGCGCTACCCATGTTTCCCCCAGGTTGTAGCTTGGATGGCATTCCTTCCCAAGTCTTTCCGAATCGACCCTCCCAACCTGGGTTAGGTTCCCCACCTTCCTCTGTGTAACTCTCGCCTCGTTGTGTTGTGGCTGCCTATTGACTTTCTTGTTAACTACGAAATCTCTCAAACTACTATAGAAAAAGGAAAAGGATACTTTTTTACCAATCTCGTTACAATAAATACTTTGTTAAACAGATTTTAAAATAAAGAAATGTTACAGAGTAGTATTAACATCGTTATTCCTGCTTATGTATCTCCGTTATTTATGTATCTCATCAAAAACCATGTATAGTGTTGCTTGGCATGATTCAAATTTAACGTAATTAGTAATGTACTGTACATGCTTTTTAGCAATTTTTTCAATCTACATTGTGTTTTGACATCATATTAATGAAGTAATTAAGACCACAAAGAACAAATCATAGAAAAATTAATACATTTGACTACATTAAAATTAAAAACTCTGAATGATAAAATATTATATAAATGAAGTTAAAATACAAGCTGCCGACTTCTTTTAAAAAATATTATTCTTTCAAAGATATTCATGTTCATAATTTTAAAAATCAAATTTTTTAATGTTTACAATAAGAAGTCTCTCGCCTTGCTCGCTCCCACTATTAACTTCCATTCTCCAGAAGTACAGTTTCTCAACTCTTTTAACTGTTTTTTTTCTAGAGTTGGCCTCTACGTTTTTAAATCACACTCCTTTTTATAGGATAGTATTTAACTGACTCCATACCATGGAAGATAACAATTATGAGCTTTCTTCACACACACTCTCTTGCTCCCTCTTTCTCCACCATCACCATTTCAATAGTTATAATTTCTGGTTTGAACAATAGTCAGTACTTCATTATCATGATTATATAAATATGATTCACAGAAGAGCCATGTTAATGTCCTCCAATCTCACTTTCTTTCATCTGTAAGTTTCTGTTTTCCCTGATGTCCCTTCTACCCTTGCTGGTGTCACTGACTGTGTGCCTACAACTTATTTATCTCTAAACTCTCTCCCAAACTCAACAAGAAATATGTATGCATATATTTTTTTATGCATCTACAAACATGTATGCATATATTTTCCCCTGGATGTGTTTTCCAGACATCCCTTCCAGAGCACTCTCTCCCTGTCTGGTCCAGTTGTTCCACGTCTGCTGCCAGCTCTCCGCTTGGGTCTTCTCCTCACTGTTATCCTGGACATAGGATGACTAACTCGTCCCGGTTTTCCAGGGACTAGCCCAGGTTTAAGGGTGAAAGTTCCGCATCTGGGACCTCCCTCAGGCCCATGCAAGCTGGAAAACTAGTCAGCCTACCCAGATGTCCCTTTGTCTCATTCCTTTTTTAGGTCCTGTTTCCTAGATCATATGGCTTCTTCTTTTTTTTTTTAATTTTTATTTTTTTCGCATGTACATCATATTTCGAATTCTGTCATATGTCTTCTTCTTAGTTTATTTCCTTATTTGGTGGAATAGATTCTCCAGTATTTTCCTAAAAGTGAGGTAAAATTTTTTAAACTTGCATGTCTGAAATGTCTTTAGTCTGCCTTCACACTTGTTGGAAATTTGACAGAAAATAGAAATCAAGATTTGGAAAAATTTTTTTCGTCTGAAATTTGAAAGGATTGCGCCACTGACTGCTACCTTCCCGTGTGACAGTAAGAGTCTGGTGTCTTTCTGATCTGGATCTTTTATCTGTTTTTCACCTTTAAGACTTTGTAGGATCTTTTCTTTTTTTCTTTTTCTTTGCTGAGGAAGTTTCACCCTGAGCTAACATCTGTTGCCAATCTTCCTCTCTTTGCTTGAGGAAGATTGTCCCTGAACTAACATCTGTGCTCATATTCCTCTGTTTTGTATGTGGGTTGCCACCACAGCATGGCCACTGACAGGCGGGTCCTCACCCAGGAACCAAACCCAGGCTGCCAAAGAGAGTGTGCCGAACTTAACCACTAAGCCATGGGGCTGCCTCCTGTAGGATCTTTTCTTTATCTCCCAAGGTTCTGAAATTTCACAATGGCATGCCTTAGGCTGAATTTTTGACTTTGCACTCATCCTGCAGGGCGCTAAGTGAGCTCTGTCAATCTATGAACTCATGTCCTTCTGTTTTCAAGGAACTCATCTTGATTATTTCTTCAAAAATGTCTTACCCTAGCTTTCTGTATTCTCTCTTTCTGGAACTCTTACTTATCAGAGTGTTATGCCTCCTGAACTCTGCTTTCCTTTTCTCTTCCATTTTCCATTTCTTTGTGTTTGATTGGCTTTCTGGAAGATTTCTTCTAATTTATCTTTCAAACTTTCTTCTGAAAAATTCTGTTATATTTAACTTCAAGGAGCAATTTTTTGCTCTCTGAGTAGTTTCATTCAATATCCTGCTCTCATTGTTTCCCCAGATGCTATATCTCTTCTTACCACATGAGGATATTAATGATAGGGTTGGTTTGTTTGTTGAGTTTTCTTTTGCTCCATACATAGTTTCTTTCTGTCTTTCTTTTTTTTGTTTTTTTTTTTGAAGAAGAAGATTAGCTCTGAGCTAACTTCAGCTGCCAATCCTCCTCTCTTTGCTGAGGAACATTGGCCCTGGGCTAACATCTGCACCCATCTTCCTCTATTTTATATGTGGAATGCCTGCCACAGCATGGCTTGATATGTGGTACATAGGTCTGTGCCCAGGATCAGAACCCATGAACCCTGGGCCACCCAAGTGGAGCATGCGAACTTAACCACTATGCCACTGGGCCAGCCCCTATAGTTTCTATTTTCCGCAAGTGTTTATTTAATTTGGTTCTATCCATCATGGCATACATTTTCCTTAAATGTCTGGTAATCCTTGGCTATCTGCTTGTATTTAAAAATAAAGAAACAAAAAAACCCTGACTGCCAACAGACTGGTACACATACCAGGAATGTGATCTGGCTAGGTCATTTTGTTGGTTTTTGTTTGTTTCCTTGTTTTCGGTTTTAGCTAGCTTCCTGTGGAGAACTCACCCTCACTCTCACTGAGAAAGGGAAAGTTTGGCTGCCAATTCATTTCATTTACAGGCCTGGGACTAATCCTCCCCTTGTCAGCTTCACCTGCAGCCCTGCTCTAATGTTTCTAGAAATTTCTAAATCCTGTAATTCACATCAGCCTTCTTCTCGGCTTTCGTTACTGCCAGCTTTGGTTTCCATTGTTGAGTCAGCTTTACCACTAGTCCATCTGCTTCCTAGTTTCCAACACTTCATTGCTGCCATATCCACTATTCACTCGTATTTCATTTGTGCTTTTATAGGTTTGTGCTTTAAAAAAACAAAACAAACAAACAAAAAACCTTTTACTGTCACTTTTATGTAAGGGAGAGAGTGTTAGTAAACCTGTGTGTTCACTCTGCCACATTTAACCAGAAGTCCTGAAATTGTCTGTCTTGTCCGTGTGTGTTCCCTGTTGATCTGCAGGTGGCTGAGGTGAGAACTGCATCTCATTCATCATCATAGTCTGGAGTCTAGCATATCCTGGCATACCTTAGGAGCTCAATAAGTAAGTAAGGGGTTATTCAATGAATACACATGTGGCACAATCATTTTTTTTTTTGAAATATTAACCAGTGTTTGCTTTGTTGTTCTCTCCAGTATTTCATTTTCCCCTTTTCAGCCAGGGTAATCTGTTGTCATTGCTTCGGGGGATACATGGGACAACAGAAAGCAAACTACTTCTGGAATTTGAGTTTCAAAAGCTTAGGTCTTTAGGAAAATTGACAGGACTCATGGCATAAACAAAATATTGAAGCAGAACATTGTGAAGCATGCTTCTAGCTCCCCCTAGAACTAGAAGATTGGTCAAAAGAGTCAGAGCTTAGCTCCAGAGAGGCAGCAAAGTCCTATAGAAAAAATTGATAGGGTGTCTAGACACTGGGACCATTTCATTCCACTAGAATGGCTGAGGAGCACTGGAAAATTTCTTTTGCATTCAAGAATGAAAACAAGGTAAGTAAAGAAAGCCAGTGGATCTAAAGAAGCCTTGTAGATAGGAATGAAGCTCAAGAAATGCCAGGCTGGTCCACTGAATGGGGAAACAGGATGATGCCCATGTCGGTGGATACATCATGGACAGATGACACTGAGCATGAGATCCCTCCCCAGCCCTGACTTGTTGGCACTATGTAACTCCCTTGTTACTTAAACACATCCTAGGGAAATCCCCAAGTTGATGAGATTAAGTTCTACCACCCCAGTAAAATGGGAACTCAAGATTGAAATTAAGTTGAGTTATAAAAAACTAAAATTATGTTTTCCTAATACCTCCACTGGTTAGTTGAAATTCATATAGACTACTCAAATGTGATGATTATGACCACTGGGTATTCATTTTAAAAATTCATTAAAAAATCATAATATAAATATTTACACAACAGATGATCAATATGTTAATATAGCAACATGCTAAATTAAAGTCCAGATTTATGCTTGTGAATGACAAGTCATCCATAAAATCAAGCATGTGGTCCATAGATCAGGTAGATTGCTTGGCTAACTGTTTACACTATTTGTTAATCCTAAC
The DNA here is from genome assembly GCF_021613505.1 of Equus quagga. NCBI lineage: Eukaryota > Metazoa > Chordata > Mammalia > Perissodactyla > Equidae > Equus > Equus quagga. Next base: position 14,521,782 of record NC_060269.1, read on the forward strand.
AGAATAAATAAGGAAATGCAGAAACATCAGTCAGGAGTGTGTGTCAGGACCTCACTTCCAGCTGAGACGAAGGCCAGTGCTCTCACTGAGAATGACCGGAAAGCTGGTTAAAATACACAAAACAGTATCTGTTTGAAGGCATTGAGGAACTGCCAGGGAAACTCAGACTTGAGCAGCAAGATTCTGCAGAAGGAAGAAACTTGGAGACGGGAGCTGGCATTCTGCAACTGATTTTTCCTTTGGGGCACTTGCCAACTCTGAGTACATTCTCTTAGGCGAGAGGCCAAGAATTCAGGCCATAGAGTTGGACAGGCGGTCACTAAGGGTCAAAGAAGGCAGCAGAGGTTTGGGCAGTTTGGGGAACTGGAAAGAAAAATTGGAATCTTGGGAGGCTAGGATGCCAGCAAGAAGGAGGGTGGAAAAATGAGTCTGACCCTTGACCTGGCTTTCCCAAATTCTGATGCTGCATGGAGCAGGGTATTAAGAAATGAAACAGAAAGCCTCTGGAAAGGAGAGTTGAGATTTTCCCATCTCAAAAGACTCACCAGGAGGAAGGGGCCACGGGGAGCACCCCAGGTTTTTGGGTGGAGCCCTAAGAAGGTGTTTTAGCCGAATTGGGCTGCTACAGCAAATATCATAGACTGAGGGGCTTAAACAACAAACATTTATTCCTCGCAGTTCTGGAGGCCGGAAAGTTCAAGATCAAGGCACCTGCAGATTCAGTGTTTGGAGAGGGTTGGCCTCCTGGTTCATAGACAACCATCTTCTTGCTGTGTCCTCACATGGCAGAAGGGGATGAGGGAGCTCTGTGGGGTCTCTTATAAGAGCGCTAATCCCATTCATGAGGGCTCCACCCTGATGACCTCATCACCTCCCACGGGTCCACCTCATAATACCATCAAATTGGGGGTTAGGATGTCAACAGCTCAATTTGGGGAGAGACGCAAACATTCAGTCTAGAGCAGAGGGATGCTGTCTAGGAACAGGGATGAATCAGAGATGGAAAAGAGCCTCACAAAAACTGTAATGCACTATGTGACCCTCTGAAAAAGGCAAAACTGTGAAGATAATCAAAAGATGAGTGATTGCCAAGGGTTTGGGTTAGGGAGGGATAAGCAGGTGGAGCACAGGGGATTTTGGGGGCAGTGAAACTCCTCTGTACAATGCTATGATGGTGGATACATGCCATTGTACATTTGTCCAAACCCATAGAATGTTCAACATCAAGAGTGAACCCGAATGTAATCTGTGGGCTATGGGTTATAAAGATGTGTCAATGGAGAGTCATTCTTGGTAAAAAAAAAATGTAGCATTTTGGTGGGGAATGTTGACAATGGGGGAGGCTATGCTTGTGTGGTTGCAAGGGGCATATGAGAACTCTGTACTTTCTGCTCATTTTTTCTGTGAACTTAAAACCGCTCTAAAAAATAAACTCTAAAAAACAAAACAAAACAAAACAAACCTGTCATGCAGCCTGCAGTTGGTTCTATCTCTGATTAGATTAAAGTGGTCAGCTCCCTAGCAGAGGAAGGGGTGAAGCCTCTCTGGAGGAAGATTTCACCCCAAAGCTTCTTTAACTTTAAAAATACAGTGTCTCAGGGCACCCAGTGGCATAGTGGTTAAGTTAACATGCTCCACTTTGGTGGCCCGGGTTTAGCAGGTTCAGATCCTGTACACCACTTATCAAGCCACACTGTGAAGGCATCCTACATACAAAATAGAGGAGGATTGGCAACAGATGTTGGCTCAGGGCCAGTCTTCCTCAAAAAAAGAAAAAGAAAAATACAATGTCTGGCATTGGATCAAAATTTACCAGGCATTCCAGGAGAGAATAACAGTTAGTAAAAACCAGAAAGAAAACACAGAAACAGACAGCTTGATACAGATATTTTTAGTTACAAAAAAACACTTAAGTGTGATTAATATGCTCAGGAAAAACAGATGAAAAGACTGTATGTCATTAGTTTAAATATGGATATGAACTGTGGAGTACAACATACATCAAAAAAGTAATAACAGTGTTTCACATTTATTGAATGCTTATTTTGTGCCAGGCATTGTTCTAAGTGATTCTTTGATTTCTCACAATAATCCTGTGAAATAAGTAAGGTTATCACCCCCATTTTACAAATGAGGAAACTGAGGTACAAGATGGTTAAATAAATGTGTATGATCAGATGACTAGTAAATGGCAGAGCTAGAATTTTTTTTCTTTTTGAGAAAGATTAGGCCTGAGCTAACATCTGCTGCCAATCCTCCTCATTTTGCTGAGGAAGACTGGCCCTGAGCTAACATCTGCACCCATCTCCCTCTACTTTGTATGTGGGACGCCTGCTGCAGCCTGGCTTGACACGTAGTACCATGTCCGCACCCGGGATCTGAACCGAGGAACCCCAGGCCACCGAAGCAGAAGGTTCGAACTTAACCACTACGCCACCCAGCCAGCTCTGGCAGAGCTAGAATTTGAACGCAGGTAGTTCAAGCCCAGAGCCCTCACTTTTACTCACACTGCTATATGGAGTATGCATCTTGTACAACTACCGTAGCCATAGGTAGATAAGGTTCTGGTTGAAGAGATGTAGGACCCTACACTTCAAATTATTTAGGTCAACAAAATGTTTTCTGTTTTCTCATGGCTCCAAACCACGAGAATTTGAGAGTTCCAATATAGCCTAAATTGCATAGAGATGTATTCTTGAATCATGCTGCCCAATAATGTTTGTCTGAGGGTCCAGCCCTGTGGCCGAGTGGCTACATTTGCACACTCTGGTTTGGTGGCCCAGGGTTCACCAGTTTGGGTCAAGCCATGCTGAGGCAGCATCCCACATAGAGGAACTAGAATGACCTACAACTAGAATATCCAACTATACACTGGGGCTTAGGGGAGAGAAAGAAAAAGAGGAAGATTGGCAACAGATGTTAGCTCAGGGCCAATCTTAAAAAATATAAATAAATAAATAATGTTTGTCTGAAAGACTGAGAAGAAATGTGTCTAAGTTTAAGTAGACTAAAAATAGAAAATTTAAAAAGTATGTGAAATTTGACCAAAAATAGTGCTCAATATGAACCACCACCTAAGTTACTTCTGTAAACTTCTGCCTGGACACTCTCTAATTATTATAATTGCTAGCTGCAGAACTACAGTGAATTCATTTATCCCATCTTTGAGTAGATCTCTTTGACAGAAAATTCCACCCCACATACCCAGGTCTCTACTCCTTCCAGCAGTACTCCCTGAATAGACCAAGTCTTCATTCTCTCATACACACCGTCCTTATTGACAGACGCACCGACCTGTTTTGCCATCTTACCAGGTAAACCTTTAAGAAAGGTGTTTGAAAGGACAGTGGACTCCACAGCAAGAAGTCCCTCCCTCACTCCCTCACTCCCTTCCCCAACAATGTCTTCACTGCCAGAAAAATCCACCACTACATTTGATTTCTCCAAGTCTTTTCCATATAGATAAATCAAACACTGGTCATCGTTTTTACATTAGTATAAATTAATGAAATGACTCAATCTTGTAGGCAGCTAGCTGTGATCAGAGATATAAGGAAGTTGGAGTTCTGACTGGCATGCAGTCAGCACAAGTCATGACAATTTTTGAACATAAAGAGTTGTTGTTGTTTTCTTAATCACTATAAAATGAAGATAATAATGTAATCTACCTCCTAGAATTGTTGTGAAGACTGTGTGAGAAAAATGACCACGAATATGCTTAGAATAACATTAGGCACACAGTTGCTTAATAAATTATGGCTTTTGTAGTGAATTATAATGACTTTGGCGATAATGGAGAAATTTAAAGGAATTAAATATATTTTAAAAGCACTGGCAAGAGGGTTATAGTAGTAGATCCGAATAAAGTTTAATAAAAGAATAAAATTAACCCCTCAACTCACAGAGCTAGATTTCACTGTCCAACATTATTTTGGCTGCTTTGGATGATGTACGAAAGACCTAAATGTTTAGCATACACGACTAAATCTTCATAGATTGACAAATCTATTTAACATATTTAAGAAATTTTGTGCAATCAGGATGTCAAGTTTATAGTGGGAATAGTTCTCTCCATTTATTGAGTGACCCATTATCTCTTTATATGTCTATTACTCGTGAACAAAGTAATCACCTAGTATAATGCCCACTACACAGGGTTATGTGCTCGACTGTTTTTCTCATATGAAAATTATCTTTCTGACTCAGTATCAGCAGGATATGCCCTCTGAGCTATTTTTTTCCCAGTAACACCAGTGAATTGTCCATATAACTTCAGCATTTTCTCACTGGGTTCCTTTTGTGACCAGAAGTAAACCTTTCCAAACTCGTTAAGAGGTTTTATAGGTGCAGTTTGGCTACAGATCAAAAATAAGCCAATTGTCTCCCAGGAGGCAAGACTCAGGAGTTGGCCTCATTAGTGCCATGCTCTTACCTACCTGGCTCCTCAGAATGATTTCCCTTTGCTAGTGTCCTCTTTGCCTTGTGGATGATGCAATGTTTACTCAGTCACCTGAGAAGTATGTATATCTATGAATTCATGTGACTGGAGACAAAGATCGACAAAGGCAGAAGCCTCTGTTTAAACTAGGATATCATGTGTGGGGACAGGCCTGGCTGGAGTCCTCCATGAGTCACCAATCACTGGTTAGTGGCTCCAGCACTTACCAGCTGTTTGAACTTGAGCAAGTCATTCACAGGCATCTTGCCTTTTCTCACAGGGTAAACAATACTGTTAGAGGGGAGGGCTTCTAAATTTCCTTTCTTGCCCTAATAGGCTACTGATTTTACCGATGGAAGAGGAAATTGAAGTTGAAGATATTTTGTTTCTTATTAAGAGTTGCCAGTTTCAAAGGCTAAGATGATGGCTACGTATGTCAAGATGAAAGAGTTTAATAAAATTAAGTTATACATACTAGTGGAAATAAAATCAAAGTCAACTAATTTTCTCAAGAATCTCTCTCAAGTATACCTTCGATGTCAAATGAATTGCCCACACAAATGTAGTCAACTGATTTCTACAAAGGCACAAAGTCAATTCAATGGAGAAAGGATAGTCTTTAAATGGTGCTGCAACAATTAGACATCCATGTACAAAAAAAAGTAAACAATACTAGGCACAGACCTTACACATTTCATAAAAATTAACTCAAAATGGATCATAGGAGGTGGAGCCTATCTCCTTATCCCTTAAGTGTGGGTCACATGCAGTGACTTCCTTCCAAAAAGTACAGTATGGAAAGGGGGAAAAAAGAGCAACTTTATGGTGGAGAACCTTGACAAACACTGCCTCAGCCAGGTGATGCAGATCAACGTCAACAGCTGTAAGTCAATCATATACTCCTCATACAATTTGTTGAGAATTGTGCTTTTCCTCTGTGGTCTTCCTCCATAAAACCCAGAAACCCAGTCTAATCAAAAGTAAAAAATCAGACAAGTCCCCATTGAGTGAGCTTTTACAAAATACTTGACCAATACTTCTCAAAATTGTGAAGGTCATCAAAAACAAGGAAAGTTTAAGAAACTCATAGCCAAGAAGAAGGTAAGGAGATGTGATGACTAAATGTAATGTCACATCCTGGACGGAAGCCTGGAACAGAAAAAGGACATTAGATAAAAACAAAGGAAATCTGAATAAAAAAAGGACTTCAGTTAAGAATAATGTATCAATATTAGTTCATTAATTGTGTCTTGTGTAACATATTAATGTAAGATGTTAATAATAGGAGAAATTGGATGTAGGGTATATGGAATTCTCTGTACTATCTTTGCAATTTTTCTATAAATCTTAAACTATTCTAAAATTAAAAGTTTATTTAAAAGAATCATATAAACCTTTTATGTATTTCCAGGCAAAATGTTCACACCAATAATATTGCTTTGAATTTTTCCTTTTCCTTCCTTCATGGTAAATGATACAGCTGCTATGTAATATAATCCCATCCTTTAATGTTATTTGGTTCTTTAAGGACACTTTGATTTTGGAAATAAGTTGCATCCATAGAATTACATCTTTGAAGGTAAGATACCGCCAACTAAAAATAAGAGAAAAAAACACCTTACTTTTTGTACGTGAGCATTTCATCAACTAAACAATAACAACAAACCATCATCTTAATGATGAGAAATAAGAAACAAATGTCTTGAGGAGCCCCACCGGTTTGCGGATGATCTTATTCTTATTCTTATTCTTACTCTGCAAGTTAAGTGATATACAGCATGTTGAAATAGGCAAAAGCCTACAGCAGGCTGGATTCTCTGTTGCACTGTTGGTTTATCCAAGGTTATACTTTGATTTGCTGCCTGTTAAAATGTTTCCCAGGAGTGTGGTCTGGCGTGTGGCCTGCTACTCTGAGTGTTCCGAAACTCGTGTTTTGGTCCTAATTTACCCACCAACAAGTTGTGTGACACTGAACCTCCACTTTTTTCCAGGTGTAAATGTGGAATTGGGTTGAGCTGACCTCTAAGGTCTCTTCCTGTTGTGTGATTGTAGACATAATGGTAACTTATTACCACAGGCTGACACAGGATCATGGGTTTGTTTTTCAGATCACCTGGCCTCGCTTGGCACAGAGTGAGGGTCCTGAGGGAAGGGGGTGCAGGACGGGTATGAAAAGAACAGCTGAAGTTGAACACAGAAAAGAGAAGTCTTAGAGAGGTTCTAACCCCAAATTTTTGAAGAACAATCATGTGGGAAGGGGTAGCAGACATGTTCTGGGAAATTCCAGGGAACAAACTTAGGACCAACAGATATGTACATCTGAATCAGTGTAACCTTTGAGGTGTGGTGGCATCAGTCACAGACACCCAGAGGAAAATGGCTCACTGGAGCAATGGTGACTCCCAATGGCTGAGGAGGTAAATTTCCACTCACCTGGTTGGTTTGTTTTTGGTGAGGAAGATTGGCCCTGAGCTAACATCTGTGCCAATCTTCCTCTATTTTGCATGTAGGACGCCACCACAGCATGGCTTGATGAGTGGTGTGCAGGTCCACACCTGGGGTCCAAACCTGCAAACTCCAGACTGCCCAAGCGGAGTGTGGGAACTTAACCACTACACCACCAGGCTGGCCCCTGGTTGTTTTGTTTTTAAAACTGCCTTGCCTCCCTTTCCTGCGTCATCTGAGTTTCTGATAACCAGCCCTGCAATGGTTTCCACTACAAATATTTTGTGTCTGTCACGTGTTCAGGGCAGAGAAAAAGAAACGTTGAGAGGAACTGATCTAGATAATTTAAAAGCCCTCTGAAGCCCTGAGAGTCTGTGACTACAACAGAAAGCATCAACTCTGCATAACTTCCCCTCTCAGCAGCCCTCCCTCCCCCAACACCTCCTCCTCTCTCCAGAATCTCCTCACATCCCTGTGTAATATCTACTTTTACAACAAAGACGTTGTTTCATAACCATGCAATTTCACCATGCTTGGAAGTAGCTCTTAACGGCTTTTTTAAATGTTTAAAACTTCTACACGTTTTAACCCAGCTACCTAGGAGATCTATGTAAGAAGTCTCCCTTAAATTCACAAACTTTTTCCGTGGGAAAAGGCCCATTTTGCCAAATTGCAACATTAGACTCTAAGGGAGCTCCTTTCTGCCCTCGGTTAGAAGGTCACAGGCCCTGAGTACGCATAACTGGTTTTCCATCCCTTAGTGATGGATTGGTTGAAAGCCACAAAGCATTAGAGACGGGCCTTCCTGGAACCATGGCTTTTTCTCTGAGACCGCAGTTCTCTTCCAGGCCATCAGTGAAAGTGAGAGGAGCACAGACACACGCTTGGTGGGCAGCCTTCCCAAGGAGTCCTGCTCTTTCACATTTTCCCGAACAACTCCGAAAACAAGCACTTGACATAGAAAGTGGCCCCACAGAGGAAGGACACAATCTGAAACGTTTCTTTCTAATTTCCTCCTGCTCAGAACAAACCTTGAGATCGCCATCCTGCAGTCTGATACTGAAAACACAGTCTCCTCGTAGAACATAGACATCAAAGCAGGGCACTTTTTTATTTTTGTGGGACAAGTTGAATATCTGCTTCACAGTTTATCAATTTTTACTGATAATGACAATACATGAAGCAACCGCCTAGCTTCTAAGTCACTTAATATTTTATTATTATGCTTTTCTTAGACAAAGAAGATAATCCAGGTAGTAAAACAATGAGCTGAGTGGCTAATGACAACCTAAATTATCTTCAAGTAGGTTTCAGACTAAGTTTATCAGGGGTTACCTGCGTCTGACCAGCCACACCAGCTGCTGAGAACTCTGCTGTAGCAGGGCTGGTCATCTGTTTAACTCATTCCAGCGGCCGCTTTCTCTGAGGAGACATTACCCAGAAAATCAAGTACCACCAGAGGCGCTTCTGCTGGACCTAACACCGACCTCTGTTGCTGCTCGTATCACATGACATGGAAATCATGGGTTTACGTGTCTATCTCCCCTCCTAGATTGTGAACTCCTGAGTTTCAGTGCCCGAAGTAAAATAACTGTTCAAAGTGTGTTGGTTGAGTGAGTGAACAAAAGAATGAATGGCCATCAGACAGTAAGGCCCAGTGGTTAAAAAGGTGTGCTCTGGCAGCAGTTGTCTGTGTTTTTCAATTCTGCCTCCCCCACTTGTCAACTGTGTGACGTTGCACGGTGAACCCATTTGCACCTCGGTTAATCTAAGTGGGGTTAATAATAGAACTTTCTTCATAGCATTGTTGAGTTAGTGTATACAAGCATGTAGAAAAGTGCAGACACACCAATGCTTAATACATGTTCACCGTGGTTGATATTGTTATTAATAGGATCATTTTTACTAGGCAACAATAATATCCTTCTCAATAATACGGGAGGAATTTCTGACGTGGGTTGACGGTTCTTTGCATGCAGACCCTTTGACAGGAAGGAGGAAAGCCAGATAGACACGGCGTGGTGGACAGACAGCAGAACAATGTTTGAAATGTGCTCTGTCGTCTGCGAACAAAATGTGCCTAATATTGGGCAAGTACTCCCTGCATGTTAGGCGTGTATTATATGTTTTATACATACAGCTTTTTTTTTAATAGACTTTATATTTTAGAGTAATTTTAGGTTCACAGCAAAAGTGAGGGGAAGGTACAGAAGTTTCCCATATACGCCTTGCCCCTACTCATGTATAGCCCCCCCCACTATCAACATCCCCCACCAGAGTGGTACATTTGTTACAATTGATGACACATCATTATCACCCAGAGTCCGTGGTTCACATTAGGGTTCACTCGGTGTTGTACATTCTATGCATTTGGACAAATGTCTAATGACATGTATCCATCATTATAATATCATACAGACCATTTTCACTGCCCTAAAAATCTACTGTATGTGACCTCTTTTCATTTTCAAAACAACGATGAGAGAAGTGTTATTATTATTATTCCCATTTTTAATGAGGAAAATGAGGCTCAGAGAGGTTAAACAATTTGCTAAAGATCATACACTGACAAGTGGATCATCTGGCCCCAGAGCCCATGATCTTTCTGTTTCAAGTTTCCTCCCAATGGAACATGCAGAGAGCAGAGGAATCCCAGGAATGTGGTTAAACGTTTGCTACAGCAGCTCCCAGCTTATGAGGATGTAAGCCAGTGTCTCCAGACCTCTTCAGCCTGTGGTGCTAACAGGGTCCCAAGAACAGTATATCCAAAGAATGGCAGTTCTTTGGCCTCCCTCTAGCCCCGAGTGAAGTCCCCTGGATATATTTCTAGGAGTTGAAGTACATAATTTTTAAAAAATATTTTTAATGCAAGTTGTTACTGTTTACTACATAGTCATAATCAAATAATTAATAATGCGTAAAATTTCCCTTGAGAGCCCTCAGTCAAGACTATGCTATGCCCAGCTACAAAGCTCCAAGGATGAAGTTCATATAATCTAGCCCGTCATTGGCCACAGCTCATTTCTTAAAGAGGCACTGGGTGAAATCACAACACTGCCCATCAAGTTGTAAATACTACTGGGGCCGGCCCAGGGGCACAGCAGTTAAGTGTGCACGTTCTGCTTCGGCAGCCTGGGACTCGCCGATTCAGATCCTGGTCCAGGCTGCTTGGCAAGTAGGCATTCTACATATAAAGTAGAGGAAGATGGGCATGGATGTTAGCTCAGGGCCAGTCTTCCTCAGCAAAAAGAGGAGGATTGGCAGCAGATGTTAGCTCAGGGCTAATCTTCCTCAAAGAAAAAAAAGTTGTAAATACTGTTATCTTCATTTTATGGATGAAGAAGATGGATTTTTGAGAGTTAAATGACTGGTCTAATGCCATGTAGCTAATAAAGAGCAGAGTAGCATTGAAACTCAGATTTTCAGCTTCCACACTGCCTCTTGGACAATCAGTCCTTAGCCATTTGCTGTGGAAAAGCTTTGTACAGGAGCTGTGCTAAGGGCTGGAAGTGGAAAAGTGAATGAGACATAGCTCTTACCATTGTTGGAGAGCCAGACCCACAAATAATTATAATAAAATGTAAAAATGATGATAGAAGATATATGTAAAATGCCACTGGAACACATGGAATTCTTTTAAAAGGATGTGACATTTGAGCTGGCTGTTGGAGAACGACTAGGAGTTCGCCCAGGAAGAGGAGTGCCCCGTAAGCAGAAGGCAATGCTTGTGCGTGGAGTGTGCCCAAAACGTGGGGGGTGATTTCCTGATTCTTGCTGCAGTTTAAAAGCTGAGACATTTTAAATTACATTATTCATGATACAACAGTAATAAACCTTGCAACAGTATCCTTTCAACATATCTACTTGATAAGTCCTAAAAACATATATATATAATTAAAGTCACTTAAGACTGGTATATCTTAGGACCATTATCCTGACTTTTGTCCTTAATCTCTCTCAGTGGTTCTTGACTGGGGCCATTTTGACCTCAGGGTATAATTGGTAATATGTGGAAACATTTTTGTTTGTTACAGCTTGAGGTGGGTGGAGATGCTACTGGCATCTAGCCAATAAAGGCCAAGGATGCTGCTAAACATCCTACAACGCACAGGCCAGCCCCCCACAGCAAGAATTATCCTGCCTGAAATGCCAATTGTGCCCAGGTTGAGAGTCCCTGCCTATCAGCTTGGGAAGCCGTGATTCTCTCTCAGACTACCAGCAAAGCCCAGAGCAGGAGTGCCCTGAACAAAACCACAGACATTTCCATTTCAGAGGAATCGGTACTGGAGCTGATGAGCCCACTCTGCGTCATCTGGGTGCAGAGACACACAGAGAAGACGCGAGAAAGCAGGTGGGTCAGAGGGCCTGAGAGCCAATGACGTCCCTTAAAAATCAATTCAGGGGTCAGCCCAGTGGTGTAGTGGTTAGTTTAGTGCATTCGGCTTCAGTGCCCCAGGGTTTGCAGGCTCGGATCCCAGGTGTGGACCTCGCACCATTGGTCAAGCCACTCTGTGGTGGCATCCCATATAAAATAGAGGAAGATTGGCAACAGATGTTAGTTCAGCGACAATCTTCCTCAAGCAAAAGGAGGAGGATTGGCAACAGATGTTAGCTCAGGGCCAATCTTCCTCATAGACACACACAAAATTAATTCACTAATGGTTTACCCAATAAACAGAACCACCAAGCTAAGTGTTAAAAGGCCCTGCCTCCTTCTGTGAAGTGACACAAGAGCTAACAGTTAATTTTGTGTGTGTTATTTTGCCTTTACTCTGTTTACCGAATAGCAATAACAGCCACGGGGGATACTACTGAGTTCTTACTGGGTTGATGAGCACCGTACTAAATGCTTCATGCGAATTATCTAACTGAAACTTCCCCATCGCAGTATTATTTCCAGAGCACACATTTTCTCCTGCTCGAGACTCATCCTTATCCTGAGAGAAAATACTGAACAACACGAAGGCGTCAGTTTTCACAGGACGAGGCAGGAGAGAAAATCCAGTCATCAGACCAGCGGAGTTCAAGAAGCAGTTCCTGAGGGCCTCCGTCTGTCAGGGTTGGTGCTATTTTCTCAGAAGGCCCTTAGACTCAAGGAGCTTGCAGAGAAAAAAAAGCATATTTATGTCAGCTTCTGTTCCACAAAAGTTCACATGTAAATACCCTTATAATAGATGAACCACTTATATTCCTCCTTGATTCCAGACAAGAAAGGTATGATCCTCTAAGCAAAGACATGTTTCAGGGAACTTGGCTGAATGCAGGCCCAGGGCTGGGGTTCACGTGGGAGGAGCTGCAAGAGTTGCTTTGTTGGAGAGCTCTAGGTGGAGCAAAAGAAGGCTGGAGCAGGGAAGAACGTGGAGAAGGGAAGCACCACGACCTTTCCTAAGGCGCCTCTGCAGACCAGTCTCAGCTCCAGAGGGAGATGACTGAAACGTTTGGTCCTTGACTCCAGTAGGAAATGTGTTTTACGTGCTGCCAGAGGAAGTTTCACAAAACACTATTTATACTTTCAATATGTGACACACTGGTATTTTCTGTTCTGATTCCTTTTCATTTTCTTTAATGCTGGACTTGAACTGGTGGGTGAGCACATGTCCAAGTTTGTCCAGGACAGACCCATGGAATTATTAATAGCTCCCTCTTTCATTCACTAAACTGATTTCATAACCTATCAGCTCATGTTTGGAACAATCCTGCTATAGAGAAAGAAGCCTCAAGCAGCAGGTGAAGGAGCTGTTTTCACCAGGAGAAAGAGCTGCCCCAGGGCCCAGAGGGCAGAAAAGAAACAGCTCGTCAGGGAGCTGCCTTCCCCCAATTTCTAAACCAAGGTTTGGGTCTCTGGGGAGCCAAGCCCTTTGCGGGGTACACAGGCAGCCAGGACTGAGGTGAGACGTCGCCCCCAAGTGGCTTCTTATGGGATCATCATAGGACAAGGCCCTTCTCCCGTCACTCACAGACCTGCGAGAAGAGTCATTGCCTCAACACAGAGACTCACTGAGATGCTAGAGAAAGCTTGTGAATGGGCTTGGGTCCTATAGTACGTAGGCTGGGGCAATAATCCAACAACACTGAGTTATTTCTGATCATGTTCCAACTCAGAGTTTGAAGAAATTAATTTTACCATTAATTTACCATTAATTTTCATAAGTATTTGTCTAACCAAAATATGCTAAAATAAATGAGTTGCTTAATAAAGTTGCCTATTTATAAGCTATTCAAAAGCAAAAGAAAAGACAAAAATTTTGTCTCCTTTAACTTAGAGAAATTTTCTCAGAGGTACAAAATTGTCAATAGCTTTCCTGTGAATAACACTTAAATTTGAAACGAACAGCATTAAACATTTTAGAAATATTTTTTCCTATGGAAAAGGAAACTTTGAATTACTTTAGACTGCTTTGGATATACATTTATTTAAATCCTTCTTCACATTTCCCCTGTCTTAAAATATATTTGAAATGAGTGAAATCACACAGAATTTGTTATGATGCTATAATTCAGGAGAAAGTATTTGAAGAGGACTGATACATACTCTCCTCAAATATTGTATTCCCATCAAGAAAAGAGTAGTTTTTTACAGCATTTTTTAAAAGTGATTTCACATTTCTACTTGAAATGACTAATAGCAAAATATATCAATTCTTTTATCCTCTAAAATATTTGTTTTAAAATTCCTATTGTCGCTTCCCTCTCCTTAAAAGTCTTATTTAAGAAAACAGTAAAGCATCCTCCAAGTTGACTGGTAACACGTGGAATTTCCAGGTTATTTTTACTTGCTGCTGTTTCTGAGCCTGGCTTCAGCAGTGCCGCCAATGAATCCAGGAGGAGATTCACACATTCTTCTCATGTACTGTGCTATGCTGGGGGCTTAAGACAACAGACAGCTTCTGGCTATTTTTTAGCTTTCCAGGCACGAGTCCAAAAGTAACTTGTTAAAATAGGTGTTTTAAGGAAAATAGAAATGAAAGAAGTATAGTCCTGATTGAATGCTTTGAAATCTCTTCTCTAACTGTGGATCTCGCCTCTAGAAAACCAGACTTGCTTTGGGAATGGTAAACTGGACCTTTATTATCAAAGTTCCAGTGGGATGCGAGGACACATAGTCTCTATTACTCCACTGGCTTCTTTAAGCCTAGATGCCGGTAAGTGTGGGTCAGATTCAAACAGTCCATGGGACCAACTCTGGTAAAAATCCTGAGACCTTATATCTGGCTAATTCATTCCTTCTGTGTCCCTTCCTGAAGCACTGTCTTCATTTGGCTTCCAGCAGAGCTCTCTGGTCTGGATTTCTTCCCTCTCCCTGACTGCTCCTGCTGCATCCCCTTTGCTCAATCCTCCTCATTTCTCAAAACTCTGAATATGGGGTACATTAGTTCAGTCTTTGGCTTGGTTCAGTCTCTATTTTTTTCCTACCCACACTCATGCCTTAGATGGTCTCATCCATTCTCATCATCCTTACTAAGCCATCTCAGTCATTTTCACGGCTTCCAATGCCATCTGTATGTTAATCCCAAATGCATAGCTCCAAACGCTTCCCATAGTTTTCAGGCTCACATAGCTAGTTGCTGACTGGACATTTAACAGGCTTTTCAAGCTTAATGTGTCCACAACTGAGTTCCTATTGTTGCTTCCACCCCCAACCTGCTCCTTCCACTGTCTTCTCCATCTCACTTAATGGCAACCCCAATTTCCCAGTTGCTCAGGCCAAAACCTCAGAACCATCATTCATATCTCTCTTTCTCTCACGTTCTATATCACCAAAACTGGTTGTCTCTGCCTCAAAATGTAGCAAGAATTTGACTCACCCAGTACCGCCACATGATACAACTCTGAGGCCCATCTGACACTGAACATATTGTGACTGCTGCCTCTGGAAGCTCTGCTCTGTGAGACCACCCCCACTGTCACATCCTGGTTCTACCATCACCGTCTCTTGCCCAGTTATATAACAGCCTCATAACCGGTATCTCTGCTTCCACCTTCCTCCTTGGTCTATCCTTAACATGATGCTACAGAGATTCTGATAAAAACATAAACCATATCATATCACTTCTCACCTCAAAACTTTCCAGTGGTTTCTCAGGTCATTCAGAGTGAAAGGAAACATTTGACAGTGACCTCTAAGACTCTACCTGATGTGGTCACCTATCACCACTCTGACCTCATCGCCCAACACTCTGCTCCTCTCTCTCTGTTTTTCTCACACTGACCCCTTCACGGTTCCTTGAGCACACCAGGAAGACCCCTACCGCATGCTTGGGCACTTTCTGTTCTCCCTGCCTGGAATGATCTTACCTCAGATTTCTCTTTTCCTTTAGATCTTTACTCAAATGTCACAGCTTGGTGAAGCGTGCCCTGGCCACCCTATCTAAAATTTTAACCATCCCATCCTGCACTCCCTTTGCCTCCCTGATTTTTTTTTTTTCTTATTAGCGTATATTACTACCTAAAGTTTTGCAAGGATAGGACATTATCCTCCAGGCTCCTGCAGTAAGCATTCTACCTCAGATGACTTTTATATGATGCTGCGTTCCTAATACATGAATCAAGGAGTCAATAGATGGAAGCAGAAATGGCCTGTTTACTATCACTCCCAGTGATCTACTTGGAGAATCTGTGCTTCTTGTCCTGTCAACTCTGGGTTCTGTGGGTTTTGAGGTCAGTATTCACAGTGGGGAAACACTTCCCCCAGGGGACACAGCAAGAGTCCCAAAAGCTCCAGCTGCCACTTCTTCACTTCAGGCTCCTCTTGCCAATAGCCCGGCAGGCAAGAAATGGAGCACCGCCTGGCTGGGATAATTGACCCACATCATCAGGGGAGGCAACAGCTACTGTTACACAATGGGCACAGGGAGGAATAAGTCAACATTTGGTGATTCACTTGGGCACCTCTACATACTCCCTGGGTCAATTTTAATGGCAAATTGACAAGAATACAAGCCACAGCCTGAGAAGGACATGGTTACCAGGATACAACTCAAGATGCTAGGTGGTCCAAAGAGACCAGCAGAGATGCTGAGATTGAGGACAGTCTAGAATGGGTCATCCGGGAGAGAGACAGTGAATTCCAGTTGCAGCCCTGAGACCGACAGCACAGTAGGGCTGTCCTTCACATCCCATGAATCTTCCTCTTGTAAGTTTACCCTGGGAAAAGAAGCCCGCCAAAATCCTGGAAGATCTGTTCCCAAAACTTTCACAATGAAATGAGTCTGAGCAGCACAAGGGGAGGACTTTAGTGGAAGCTGTGACGTGCCACCCAGATCCCCTTTGGGACGGAAGGTCTTGTTCCCCCAGCAGGTGGGAGAGCAGACAGCAGAGCATCCTCAGCTGTCAGCCCTCTGTGGGAATTCCCTCGGCTAAAAAGAGTTGCCTTGCCCAAGGCCAAGTCCCCTTAAGACGCCTACATGCAATGACTGGTGAATATAGAGTATAAAGGTTCCACCCCATCCCAACGTGGGACAACTCTGCAGAGCAAACCTAGCTCCAGAGCTCCCTGTGAGGCTGGCTGAGTCCTTTGTTCAGACTGCGTTACAGTCCAGCTTTTCTCTGTGCCCACTCATGCTTCGCTCCCTTCCCTTCCCTTCCCTTCCCTTCCACAGGTATGGACCCCAAGAGCTCTCCTTCATAAACTTCCTACACACAAGTCTCCATCTCAGACTCTTCTTCCCAGGGAACCTGACCCATGGCCCCTTGAAACTCAGGAATCTTGACTGTTTCATGCTACCTCATAAGTCTACCTAGAAAACCTGCTGCTTTGACAATGTACCACATGTCTGTACGTGACGTTCATTTATGGGGTTTCTCTAAAGCTCTTAGTGCAAGAAGAAGAACACCACAAAATTACAGTCTTCGTGTTCCTGTCTATTCAAAAATAAAATTTAAGAAAGGATTTTGCTGAAAAAAATCAATGGCTACTGATCTCTAGCTACGTTTGCTCTTGCCTGACTAATACATTAAAGATAGAATATAGATACACTACATCAAGAACCAACTACCATTGTCCATGGATAGGTAAAATTGTCTGATAAAGATTTCACTGGTATGTCACACAGCCATTGCTAGGTTATGTTACTGTAACAAATAACCCCAGAATCTCAGTGGCTAACAAAAGGGTTTTGTTTTTCAATCATAAGGGTGCACTGTGGCTCAGTTTCACATGATTTTCTCACTCCAGGATCCAGAAGGAGATGCCCCGAACTGGGGCATGTTGCTCTCATGGCAGAGGGAGAGAGGAAAGGAAGAACCACAGGATGGCTCTGAAAGCATCGTCTTAAACGAGGCATATATCACTTTCGCTCACAGTTCATTGGCTCAAATAAGTTATATGGCCAAGTCTGACAAATGCAATTTCTTCCCCAGGAAGGGATTCTGTAGGAATAAATCCACTGAAGAGGGGCAGACAATGTTTTGAACAAACAATGCAATCTGCTGCAACTGGTAACGTGAAGGTCACAGAATCTAATGTCTATAATAAATGTTTAGCCCCCTTGAGTTAATCCTACACTGAAATCACATGAAGGTAAGCTCCTGTGTCAACCAAACTGACAAAACACTCAGCAGCACTCTTCCTGCAATAACTCAACTTTAAGAAAGCATATACGCGGGGTGAGGGAGGGTAAAAGAGAGCTGAAAATAAAACAGTAAAACAACAATGCACTTCTAAATTCACCAAAATGTGTTTATATTGTCAGATTCACTTCTACTCTGAGTTTGGCAAAAATTCAGAATGTTTGAAGATAAAGATGGGCCTTTAAG
Organism: Equus quagga; assembly: GCF_021613505.1. Lineage (NCBI taxonomy): Eukaryota > Metazoa > Chordata > Mammalia > Perissodactyla > Equidae > Equus > Equus quagga. Next base: position 14,539,420 of record NC_060269.1, read on the forward strand.
CAGGACCATATGACGTAACATTCTCCCTGGCTCCTTCTCATGTTTACCACCTTTATTCATCATCATCATGACTGTTAAGATTATTATTATAAATAGTATTAATAGTATAATTTTTATTAGCGTGCTTTTCTCCTTCACCCATTGTGATGATCTTCTATGTATTTATAGGAAACATTTTAAATTTGTTCTGGAAAAAGATGTGGGACTGCTATATATATTATTTAGTTATTTTCAAGACAAAAAATCTTACAAAGGAACAGTATTGAAATGAGAGAGTAAAAGAATTAAAGTAAACCCAAGTTGTCTAATCAGAAAGGCTTAATTTAGGAAGGAATCTGGGAATTATCATGAGAGCAAGACTGAACAAGTGGTAACCCTGAGAATGGAAGAAAGGGCTGTGTTGGAGGCCAAAAATGGACCCCTGCTTTTGAAAGACCACACTGGTTTGAAAAATAAGTGAAATATTAATCAACATGAATATGAAGGGCCAAGATGCAGAACGAAAGACAATCTAAGTAGCAAGCAGGGGCTCAAACACCAGAGAAGATAACCACAATCACATCCCAAGGATACACATTTGGAAGAGCTCTCCTTGTGGAAGGACATTGGCATCTCGAGTCCTTTCCTGAACTTCCAGGAACCATAATGCCAGGCTCCCAAACTAACCGTGGATAAGCACGCCACACGTCCCAGCCGTGCCGTGTTACTTAATGTTATTTTTGCGATTTAAAATACTGAAATGTATACGGAATAGAAATCAAAATCCACACCACTTGTGAAGTGAAACCAGAGACTTCAAAGGCATTGTTGTTTCCAAGGGACTGTTGTAGGCTAGTCCGCGGTTCTTGGGAGACACATTTACCCTCCTCTCCCATCGGGAGCAAGTTTGAGAAGCAGCAGCATAGGCAATGCTAGTCTAAGCATTCGTAGAAAGCATTAGAACTAATAACAAGAACTATATACTAAGAATGTCTGTGCTAAAGGGTGGGCGTGTGTGGAGTTATGACGTCTCGAAAATCTTCAAAACAATGCAGTGTTCCCGATATTCCCCACTCTCTGGTATCTTGAAAGAGGTAAAATGTGCTTTTACAAAAGAAGTTTGGCTTTGATTTAGATAACATTTTCACCCATTAAAATCACAAGCGACCCATTTGAGGTAGATCTCCTGACAATCACAGTGAGTCTCTTTTCTGGAGAGTTCTTTGCAATCCCAGTACTCCCACCTGGTGGCCATAAGAGCTCATGTGCCGAATAAAGAGTTTCCATCAGGTTGGCAATGTGTTCCCCAAAATGGGGCTGCAGAGTCCTGGTCACAATGGTGGACCCAGGGACCCAAGGCTAAGGGTGTGTTGGGGACACCATGTGTTGTGGGTGCCAAGTGTGAAAAGGAAAGGAGGTGTGGGAAAAATGACACAGGCGTAATAATAGCATGCTCCTCGGGGTGTTGCTGCGAATGAGTGAGTGACTGCACATCAGCCCAGCGCCTGCTGCATGGTAAACACTTCATATTATTAGACGCTTTTATTATCATTACTCCAAGATGAAGTCATTTGGTGGGCGCCAGTGGAAATAATCAAAAGACTACCCCAAACCCCTCTTTTGAAGGGAACTGTGATTTTTGAGGGCAGATCTGAGAGGTAAGATGAAATACTAAAGGCAGGCTCCCTCTCCCAGGACAGAAGTTCCACATAAGAAAATAGAGAGTGAGGCTATGAATTTAATGAAATTTAATGAATGTGGAGAGAAGCTCACATCTGAGGTCTGAGCTCACATCTTGTTATACATCATAAATTCCTACAGGAGAAGGGACCCAGTTAAAATTATACATATGGAAAAGGTTTCTATTATAATTCAGAGACTCTCTACATGGAATAAAATCTCTGGGTATAATGAATGTGAAAAAACACTTCCACCCCTGCTCTCCTTAGTCCTCATCACAGAACACACGCTGGAGAGGGTGAAGGCACGGTGACCCTGGGAGCATCTTCAGCCGCCTTGCTGGGTAGAAACCTCACAAATATAATGAGTGTATAACCCTTCAAACCCTACTAAACATGAGAGCTCACACGGGGAATATTTAGACTCTAACCTTCATCTCTCTCCTCCCCAACTACTCAGATACTCATTAGCTATGTGCCCATATATTTTTGGCTCTTGATTATATCCAAGTTAGGTCAAAGAGTCTGCCAACATTGACAAATTCTCTTAAGTATTACTAATTTCTGATGGTTCATCTGGGCATTTAGAATATAGTTGGAACTCTTCAAAATGCCTCTCTGTGCATTTTGAAGCTCTGGGCAGGAAGCTGAAGGACTTCAGGGCACAGGATGTGTTTTATCTTTTCTTCCAGGAAAAGGCTGTGACTTTGCAAGATAAAGGAAGATGTGACAAGTGACCAGCTGCCTCTCTTTATGGGTAAGGATGAATGTAAATTTCAGGGACAGTGGACTCCTGCAGAGGTTGGAGTGTTTTTGCACAGGCTAGAAGGAATACATTTGGCAGAAAAATGCAACCTGAAATTCACAGGGAAGGAAAAATACCCAGCTAAAACCATGCTCGTTCAAAGAATACCAGATATGACATTCGTCATGAACAATAGCATCAGAGCAGACTGAGAATTCTTGGCAGAAAACAAGGAGTTGGATTGGGAACAGCACCACAAACTCACAGGTCTAAATATACATCAACAAAGTATGGTTTATAAATCAAGGTAACTGGAAATTTTAGCAAAATGAGATGAATGCTGTGTCAGACAAAAGAAGATGTTGTGAAATGAGACAAACAGATAGAACGCGGTGATGGAAGAGTACACCTCGTCTAACAGAAACACTAGCTAACATTTATTGAGCATTTACTATACGGCACATAGGGTCACATATGTTCAAGGTAGTTTACAATTATCATTATCTGTATTTTTCAGGTGGTAGACTGAGGCACAGAGAGGTGATGGAACTAGGATTTAAATGCAACCGTCTGGCTCTGACGTCTAAGTTTTTAAGCACCACTTCTTTAACAGATTAGAGCTAGCCAACAGAAGCTGAGAGAAATGGATAAACTGCACAGTGGAATCATTGTGAGATCATTTCAGTTGGAAGTAAAATGAGAGACCAGGAAAAGTGAAATCCTTATAAGATAGGCCTCCTGGCCAGGCATCAGATATAATAATGCCGTTTAATTCAGAGGAAAAACTGGCACAGAGACAAATGTCGTAGTGATTGGTGATTTCGGCTGTCAGGAAAGCTGTTGGTCAAATGCCCTCCTTTCTGCTTGGGTTCTGAGCAGCCATGGCTGGCAGGGGTGGTTTCCTACCCAGGCTGCAGGGGATGCAGAGGAATCACGGGGAACAGGGTGGAAGCCTTGCATTTGGGGATAGGCAAATGGTCCTGTTTTCAAAAAGCAGGCAGAGTGGGAAGGGGTGAGGGGAGGAGTCTGGAAATTATGAGAGAAGGCTTAATGCCAATCCACATCAAAACTCTATATTTGAAAATATGGTTTGTGAGCCTTTAGAAATGAAGCCATCTGAAAAGGGCTGAATCATACTTCGTATTTTGCAGGAGTGGAAATAATATTCTAGATGTACATCGATGGTTTCCAGTTCCTTCAACTCCAGCCTTTCCTGGCTGGAATCTGCTCTGCCCGCCAGGTTAGAAAGTGTACCACCGTCTTAGCATGCCAGGCTGTGTTGGCAATGGGGAATCTGGAATCAGCCCTTCTGTCACCAACCAGACATCCAGTGAGCCTGAAGTAACATTCTGATTCACAGCCTATTTCTGCTCATCACTGTGTTAGCCTAGACGTATGACTAGTATTCTAACTTAGTTTCTTTGCCTTGCTCTCTAATTCTAGTGTGTCCTGGAGGTTTATCCTTTGCTCCAGTCCACCGGGCCCGGCTCCCTTTAGTTCCAGCTGCTGACCCATTGTAAATGGACTGATTGCCAGATGCACAATGTTGTCTGCTGCATATCTGTGTTCTTCTCTGTAAGAGATGGGGAAGGTAGAATTGCTGCTTATGTGCAGTTTAAATGTTGCTAGATCCTGCCAGATTGCCCTCCGATGTATCTGTTCAGATTCACACTCCTCCTACCAGAGTGTATGAGAGGACTCGCTTACCTACACTCGTGCCAACAGCACTTTTTAAGTGGAATATTATCAAATTGGAAGGCTTCCAGAGGAGAACAAACAGAATGGTAGAGTATGGCATCCTCGAAAAGAAAGTTCATATGTTTACCCTAGAAAAGAGAAATTTTAAAGAGCTCTCATGTGGAAGAAGAATTCAAATTATTCCTTGTCATCTCTAGTCTGGATAAAGGTCTGCTTTCTCACATATATACACAGGGGAAGTAAGTCCGCTCGCATCTGGTTCTAAATTGCACGGCATTACTTCTTCCTGAAGACGCTAATGACATAAATTATTTGTATAAGGACCATGGGGCAAAATATCAACTGAATAACCTCTTTTTTGGTATTATGTTTGCTAAGGAGCTGACTCCATCTCATAAGGTAATTGTAACAATGCAACAATTTCTTACTTCTCATTTTTTGTTTGGATCCCAATATTAAGAGGACAAGTACTAGGTAAAAATTGTCTAATAGCCAATTAACTTGTGAAAAGATGGTCAATCTCATCAATAATTTTAAACTACAAGTAAAGAGAGACTTTTTAAATCTCTCAGATTGGGAAAGATACAAAAGACTGACTGAAGCTTTTTGTGAAGCTGTAAGGAAATTAGCACTTTCATGTACTGTTGGGTAAACTAGAAATGGGTATGCCTTTTTGGAAATAAATCGAACAATGACAGAAATACAAAATGTTACATGCTTTAACTAAACAATTTTATTTCTAGGAACTTATCCTGAGGAAGTAATTATGGATATACACAATGACTTAGCTAATAAGGGCTTCCAAAGTTATTTATTTACACTAATGAAGAATTGGAAGCATTCTAAACATCCACCTATGCAGGGTTTGTTATGTAAATTATGGTGCTAGGTCTAATGGGAATACATGTAGCCACTAAAATCTAGAAGTGGATCTGTGTGCTGGGTTATTTCCCATTTGATCCTCCAGATATATTTTTCACGCTTGTCTACCCCGCCTTGTGCCTCAGGAAGGGCATCAGTGGGCTCCCTTGTCTCTGGCTTCTGGCTGGGTTTGGCCGGTGGGAGGAATTGGTAAGAAATGAATAGTTGGGAAGATTGTACAAACTGAGTATTTCTTCCCTCTCTTTGTTCCCTGCTGAGTCACTAAAGGTTGGCGGTGTCCCTCTTCCAAAGACCTTGGCTTCTGTCACTTGGCCTTTTCCTGCCACTTCTCTCCTGGGTCCTAGTAACCAACTTCCCTTCATGCTTTTAGACCTGGGGTGGAACAGCACCAGCTGCCCACTGGTGCTATGCCTGGGGGGCTTCATCAGCCTTTGTTGGTTCCTCCTTAACTCCCGCCACAGTCCTGTAGTACAGGTTTCACTTCTGCCATACATTATTGAAAATTCAAAGACAAAGGAGTAAAGAAATGCAGAGGGTTCTGCGTTTTCATCCTAACCAATCTGAAATTGGATATCAAAACATACGTTGTTGTCTATAGGACACAACAAAATTTAGCTGCATGCAGAATTTAAAATGCATGAAATCTGAACCTTTCTGTATTAGCTCTTGTATCTTGTTTTAGAATGCCATTTAAAAAGAAAAGTATCAAGCTGAGAGCTGGAGAAGAAAAAGTAATCCATTACAAAACACTGTTATAATTTAATGGGAACATGTCCTGAAGTCACAGGGTGAGAGTAAGGACCCACAGACAACCATGGGTTTAAATAAAGCGTAAGAATCCCATTGAGAGGAGAAATGGCAGCTACCTAAACAATCACAAGATTACCTTCTCCAATATACTTTTAAAATAAAAACATAAAAGGTAATCAGTCCTAATTTTAAAATTTCAGGAAAATTTTTAAATCATGGGAATAGCTTTTTCCTCAATATCAAGACATATTTAGTACACATTATCTTATGTTTCAAACATTTTTTTCTAAATATATAAGATCTTATTGAGGTTAGCTTTTAAACATTAATAATTTAGATTGCAGCTGTGATAAGAACTATCTCCAAGCAGCAGTGGGTTTTATTTCCATAGGGAATGGGGATTTCCTCTAGCTAGAAGGCAGAAATTACCTTCTAAATTTGTTTTGTAAAATGCAGATCAAGGCTCATGGGTGGGTCCTGAAATCAATTTAGTGGATAGAGTAGGAGGAGCGAACAGTATTTTTTAATGATGTAAAATGGACTAGAATAGAATTAGAATAAGACAGGAAATACTAGAGTGCATTTAACATAAGTGTACTGTATAATGAAACTTGTGTTTAATTTACAGACAGTTCCTGACTGACAATGGTTTGACTTAACGATTTTTTGACTTTCCAGTGGTGCGAGAGCAATCCGCATTCAGTAGAAACCGTACTTCAAATTTTGAATTTTGACCATTTCCATGCCGTGTGATGCTCTTTTGTGATGTCGGCAGTGGCAGGCACAGCTCCCAGTCAGCCCCGCCGTCATGAGAGTAAACAACCAATCCACTGGCAACTATTCCGGACCCATCCAACATTCTGTTTGTCACTTTCAGTACAGTATTCCCATAATTTACATGAGGTAGTCAATACTTTATTATAAACCAGGCTTTGTTAGATGACTTTGCTCAACTGTAGAGTAATGTGAGTGTTCTGAGCACAATTAAGGTAGGCGAGGCTAAGCTGTGATGTTCAGTAGGTTAGGTGTATTCAATGCATTTTCGACTCATAATATTTTCAACTTGCCATGGGTTTATCAGGATGTGACCCCATCATAAGTTGAGGAAGATCTATATTTTCATGTATGCGTCTGTGTACTGGGTCACAAAGCAAAATGCGTTTTTCACTATTAGTCTTAGTTGAAAGCATTTGAAAGTTTCTATTCTGGTCTATGGTAACCTCTGATAATAATTTTACCGCTTTCAGTCAAAGCTATATAGTAAGGCTAATAAAAGCAGCAGGCAGACGTAGAGGTGAAGATCAAAGCAGAACAAATTTATAGCAAGTGTATTAGAGTAGAGAACATTTTAGTGTTATTATCCTAAAAGGAATCTTCGGACCGATAAAAGCTGTGCTATTTAACTGTCGTGGTATAATGGCATTTAGCTACAACTTTTGAAGCAGAGTGAGAATAGGTACAGGAATAGCTGTATTGGACAATTAGTAACTTACCTTTTCTAATATTTCTCCAAGATAGTCTGTTTCTTATTTTCAATGAATGTCTGGTGTGATTGCAAACATGGTTCACATTAAAAAGTAATGTGGATAAAAACTGTCAAAAGCATATTGTTATATGAGAAAAGCAAGTAGGAAAAACAACGTATAGTGTAGGTTCCAATTTATGATTCAAAAAATAATATACAGATGGCCACCAGGTACCTGAAAAGGGGCTCAACATCACTAATCATCAGGGAAATACAAATCAAAACCGCAATGGGATTATCTCCTCACACCTGTTGGGATGGCTATTACTAAAAAACAAAAGATAACAAGTGTTGATGAGGATGTGGAGAAAAGGGAACACTTATACGCTGCTGGTGGGAGTGTAAATTGGTGTAGCCCTTATGGAAAACAGTAGGGAGGCTCCTCAAAACATTAAAAATAGAACTACCATATGATCCAGCAATCTCACTTCCGGGTATTTATCCAAAGGAAATGAAAATAGGACTTCAAAGAGATACCTCCACCCCCATGTTCATTGCAGCATTATTCACAATAGTCACAATAGCAAAGATGTGGAAACAACCTAAATGTGTATGGGTGGATGAATGGATAAAGAAAGTGTGGTATATACATACAACAGAGTATTATTTGGCCGTAAAAAAGAAGGAAATCCTGCTACTTGTGACAACATGGATGGCTCTGGAGGGCATTAAGCTAAGTGAAATAAGCCAGACACAGAAACACAAATACCATATGCTCTCACTTATATGTGGAATCTAAAATAATCTAACTCAAGAAGCAGAGAGCAGAATGGTGGTTAGCAGGGGCTGGGAGGAGGAGGAAATGAGGAGGTGAAGGTCAGAGGGCACGAAGTTTAAGTTAGGCAAGATGGATTAGTTTTGGAGATCTACACAGCATAGTACCAATAGCTAATGGCACTGTATTGCATATTTAAAACTTTCTAAGAATAGGTCTTATGTATAAATCTATATATATATGGGTTATTATGTGCCTGAAAAAATATGAGGAAATTACAGTAATCTATTAAAGAGTATTCGATTATAAAATATCTATGTAATATTTGTGCTGAGTATACATTATTTCATATTCAAAAAAAGAAATAAAGATGTATTTGAAATTTTTTTAAAAAGGAAGTGAAAAGTCAGGAGGAAGGCCTTCTGTCTCAGGACATTCAGAGACCCGGGTCTCCCAGGGGAATGGATCAGGCAAGTTCTGACCTTGAGCACTGCAGCTGGGGCGGGACGGGAAGGCCCCATCCCACAAAGGATGTCAGTGATCTGGAGATTAAGGACAAATATGATTTCATAATATGGTTTTCCTAAATTTTAACGAGTTTATTTTTCAATTATAAAAGCAACTTTTTAAAAGTATAGAAAATAGATGTGGGAGTCTTATATCCCACTATTACAACTATTTCTCATTTTTGCGTATTCCTTTATAGCACTTTTGTATGTGTGTTTTATGTGGTTACCATCATGGTAAATACAAAATTTTATGTTCAGCATTTTTTCCATTATATTAGAACATTGTTCTTGTTTCTACGTAGATTTCATATGTCTCATTTTTAAATGACTGGATGTTGCCACATTTAGTAAATTGCGTGATTTATTTAATCATTCCACTATTACTGGAATGAATTTGTTATTAAAGATTATTGTATATTTGTGCAATGCCTACAATCTTGATACAAATACAGAGAGTACACAAAGACTTTAGAAGACTTCTCCTTTTATTTTTTTTTTAAAGATTTTATTGTTTTTCCTTTTTCTCCCCAAAGCCCTCCAGTACATAGTTGTATATTCTTCGTTGTGGGTCCTTCTAGTTGTGGCATGTGGGACGCTGCCTCAGCGTGGTTTGATGAGCAGTGCCATGTCCGCGCCCAGGATTCGAACCAACGAAACACTGGGCCGCCTGCAGCGGAGCGCGCGAACTTAACCACTCGGCCACGGGGCCAGCCCCCTCCTTTTATTTTTTAACAAAAATGTATTAACATATGTTTCAAGCCCTGGACTAGATATTTTCACATATTTTCTTTCATCTTTTCCTCACACTAACCCTGCATGGTCAGGCTGATAATCCTCATTTAAAAAAAAAGTAGATAGATGAAGTGCATAAAGTAACCCAAGCAGCAAAATCTCAATCAAAGTAGGACGTCAGAAGGGTGAGCCAACTTTCTAAGATGTGCTTTTAAAATTCCTTTTATTAAAAATAAAGGATAAGTTAAACTACCTGTGCTCCTAAAACTTTAGAATCTGAGCATAAAGACTTGTTTCCTATGGTGTTTTGTTTGGCCAGCATGGTAGCTTATAAATTTGTGAATAAGATCGTTTAAAGGTAGAGCAGGGACCATCCAGCTAGCTGTGGTCCTCATCTCTCACCCCATGAGCATAAGCATGCACATGCATGTGTGCACACACACACAACTAAAGACACTCACACACAAGTACAGATACACACACACAACTACAAACACACACAACCACACACACAATTATACATACAGTCCACAAACACATAGCCACACACACATACACACACATATATACACAACACACATACACACATATGTATACACATAACCACACACATACACCCAAACACACACAGCTTCACACACAGCTTTATGCCTTTGTGCTACCTACCTGACCTTTGAAGGCATCTGAGTTTGTGTCCCCTTTGTTATAATTTCAACCAACCAGAAGAGACATCAAACAACTGTTACGAAACTGAGAAGCAGCTAAAGTAAATCTACGATTCACACGAAATTAATAAGTTTGGGAGCTAATGCTGCCCATAGCAGTAAAGAGGCGATTCCTGGAAGTATTAAATTAACCCACACATATACGTATTTGAGATATGTAAAATTCCTATTTTTATTTGTTCTGCTTCAAAATTGTGCCCTTTATGATGTTGCCTCAGACAAAAAATGGACAGGATAATAATAGGCTCATGACATTAATAACTTACACTTGTGAGGGCAACTTTAGCTTTTTAAGTACTTTCACATATATGGTACAAGACTCTAGGACAGAAATAAGAGCAATTAAAATAATGTATAAGGCTAACAAAAACTGAAATGGCCACATAATCAAATATATTTTAAAGCTTGTATTGAAACATCAAAAGAAAAACACTCTGAGAAGAAGAGCTCACTATATTGCCCACTTTGCATTTCAGAAACCTCTCCAATTATTGTCTAATCCCAAAGAATTTCACCAGTTTCTTGATCTTCGTTCTCCTGGGATGATGTCTGAAGAGTTTTTACCCTTGAGGAACTGATACGTTTCTCAGAAACTTAGGAACAGAGTCCCTCAAGGTGCCAGCAGCCTAATCGTTTTTACTTCACAGCGTTGGGGACTCAGTACATACTGTGACTAAGAAAACCATTTTAGGCTATTATCGTGTGATTTTAGACAATTCTTATCAAATTTTATCATGGTTTTATGGATAATTCTGAGTGGTCCATTAAAAAGTCCTATATGTACTTCATGCCCTACATAAAAATTAGCACTGTGATAATCTAATATTAGCATACATTCATATCCAATTGGCACTCATCTTGATTGGAAATCCATCTTTTCCAAATCTTGATAGAAGCATTCAGAAACACCAATACATTAATAGTATTTAGGAGGGATAAATATATTGAGTAATTTAGGCGCTTGTTACCTGAGAAATTTGAGGTGAACAGACTTTGTCCACATTAAATTATACACACAGAGATGGACATGAGAGGCCCTCTTCTTACATTCTTTTTATACGCACTCTATACACACCCGCCATTCCCAGCACAAGCTTCCATCATAAGGGCGGGCCAGTGTCCCAAAGGTGCTGCTGGAGCTGAGGCCTGACCACGCCTCGGGCTGTAGGAAGGAGGAGACAGAAAGGGCGATAGGGCATGCTCTAGCACTTTCTCCTTCTAAGGAGTCTTCCTGTCCAACAACCTTAGCTTTCAATTCTTTGGTAAGGGAGTCTCAGATGTACCACTGTGAATAAAATCGGGTTTCCTCCACAAAGGATGAGGAAATATGTATGTTGCAAAAGCTTGCCAGGTGAACCTGATACATCCTAACCCCTCAAAAATCACTGTTAAATGGGCCGGCCCCATGGCGTAGCGTCTAGGTTCCTGCTTCAGATCCCCAGCATGGACCTACGCACTGCTGTCAAGCCATGCTGTGGCAGGCATCCCAGATGTAAAGTAGAGGAAGATGACCACAGATGTTAGCTGAGGGCCAATCTTCCTCAGTAAAAAGAGGAGGATTAGCAGTGGATATTAGTTCAGGGCTAATCTTCCTCGAAAAAAAAAAAAAAATCATTGTTAAAGAAATAGCTTCTTGGAGAATTTCCCTAGTCAGTCATCCCAAAGACATTAATTTGTTACTTGCCTCCCATCATCCATTTTGTCTTTTCTCAACAACTGCCCTGATTTTCATTTGGGCTTCCAGCCCTGTCCCACTCTTAGGCCATGTGGTCCAGGTTCAGGCCCATCCCTACTGCTAGGGATGGAACATATGACCCAGGCTTGTGCCAGATCAGCCCACTGTTTCCTGCTGGCCAACTGATTGGCTCACGGGGTGAGCACATGACCTAAGCTAGTCCAATCAGAGTGAATCTCAAGACTTTTCTTACAATGTAAATTCAATAAAAGTAGAGACCTTACCTATCTTATTTCCAGTTTCCAGAGTATTTAAATCAATGTCTGGAACAAAGTAGATACTTAATAAATATATGAAGGTTAAATATCTAAAAATGGAGCTAAGATATGAAAGAAAAACTGGATTTTGATGACACTGTTGCATCCCTGTACCTCAACTAAATCTACCCCTCAGTCATTCAGTCACTCAGTCAATAAATTCTCTTTGTTTGCTTATACCAATGTGAGTTTGGATTCGTCTCACTTGCAATCAAAAGGTACTGGCAGGACCAGCAGTCTAAGCCAGTAAGAGCTTGATAATTCATCAGGTTCTGAATGTGCTGATCATTTCTATTTGGCAAAAGAGCTAAAACCAGACAGGACAGTTTAATGAGCAGGACTTTGGAGCATGAAGAGATGCAGTTTCATCTTCCGATGACATATCTTATTTCATTCTTAAAAATCAGTGAGTCTTTTCAACAAATGGTGCTGGAATAACTAGACATCCATATGCAAAAAAATGAATCTAAACACAGACCTTACATCTTTCATAAAATCAACTCAAAATGGACCATAGACATAAATGGAAAATGCAAAACTATGAAACTCCTAGAAGGCAACATAGGAGAAAATCTAGGGGTCCTTAGGTTTGGCAATGACTTTTAGATGCAACACTAAGATCATGATCCAGGAAAGAAAACACTGATGAGTTGGACGTCATTAAAGTGAAACACTTCTGCTCTAAGAAAGATATTCTTAGGAGAATAAAAAGACAATCCACAGACTGGGTGAAAATATTTTCAAAAGATATATCCAACAAAGCACTGATATCCAAAATATATAAAGAACTCTTAAATCTCAACAAAAAGAAAACAAATAACCCAATTTAGAAATGGGCAAAAGCTCTGAACAGATACCCCGTCAAAGATCCCTCATCTCATCTGTAAATCCTCCTTGGCAATTTCTTACAAAACTAAATGCATTCTTACCATATGATCCAACAATTGTGCTCCTTGGTATTTACCCAAATGAATTGAAACTTATGTCCACACAAAAACCTTCATATGTATGTTTACAGCAGGTTTACTCATAATTACCTTGGAAGCAGTCAAGATATCCTTCAATAGGTGAATGGATAAATTGTGGTACAGCCAATCAATGGAATATTATTCAGAACAAATAAAACTAAATAAAATTTTAAAACAATTATGAGAATAAATTTTGAAGCAGTAGTCCCTCTACTTTCATATATGTTTCAAATTTCTATAATGAAAAATTTTACACATTGCATATACCCAGAAATTCCACATCTAGAATTTTATTCTGTAGATATACGGACATATTGATCAAAAATTTATGTCAAAGGATTATGTAGTGTTGTTAGTAATAGCAAAAGCCTGGGAACAACTAGCCATCCATTAAGAAAGAACTGGATAAGTAAATTATACTTCCTTTACACATGGGATGCTACAGGGCAGTTAGCAAGAGGCAGCCCTATGTGTAGAATGTAAGCTCGCTCCAGGAGGAAAGGAATCATCTTTTTCTGTTCACTAACGTGTCTCAAATAACGAGGATTGTGCCTGGCACATGGTGGGTGTTCCACAAATATTTGTTAAATAAATGAACAAGGAATATTGTTACGTTTTATTTTTTTTTAAAGATTGGCACCTGAGCTAACAACTGTTGCCAATCTTTTTTTTTTTCTGCTTTTTCTCCCCAAATCCCCCCAGTACATAGTTGTATATTTTAGTTGTGGGTCCTTCTAGTTGTGGCATCTGGGACACCGCCTCAGCATGGCCTGAAGAGCAGTGCCATGTCCGTGCCCAGGATCCGAACCAGCAAAACCCTGGCCTGCCAAAGTGGAGAGAGCAAACTTAACCACTCGGCCAGGGGACCGGCCCTTGTTACACTTTTTTTTTAAAGCAAGGTACAAAACAATGTGCATATAATGTGACTTCATTTATGCAAATAAAAAAGATATAAATATATATGCATGAATATATGTATTTTAAGTCTAGAAGGATACATAAGAATCTGATAACCATGAAGAAAAAATGGAGACTTGTAGTTAGGGAAGGGAGATAGATTTTAAATAAAATTCTCCAAGGGAAGAAAAGTAAATATGAACAAAAATTCAAAAAAGAACTAAACAATGCCCCAATAGAAAAATGGGCAAGATATGGCTAGGCAACTCACAAAAGAAGAAAGAGAAATGATCAGTGCTCAAACTAATAACAAAATGAATGCCAATGAAAGCAATAAACGATCTTTTTTTTACCTATCAAATTTACAGGTTAAAAAGATCCTCAAGGGGCCTGCCCGGTGGCGGAGCGGTGAAGTTTGCACGTTCCACTTTGGCAGCCCGGAGTTTGCCAGTTGGCATCCTGGGTGCAGACCTACGAACTACTTGGCAAGCCATGCTGTGGTAGGTGTCCCACATATAAAGTGGAGGACCTTGATGGGCATGGATGTTAGCTCCGGGTCAGTCTTCCTCAGCAAAAAGTGGAGGACTGGCAGCAGATGTTAGCTCAGGGCCAATCTTCCTCAAAAAAAAAAAAAAAAAGACCTCAAAATGCAGAATTGGCAAGGTTAGAGGGAAATTAGGCACACTCGTCACTGCTGACGGCAGTATAAATTGGTAGCTTTTCTGGAGGGCAATTCAGCCCTCGACAATTTGTAACAAAACGCGCAATAAAGTTACATACCTCCCTCATGTTTAACACAAGCCATCCAACTGTCAAGAATCAAACAAATGGGAAAGTTATTTGCACAAAGAGATTCAAAGCAGTATATAGTAGTCACCATGGGTAACCCTGCTGGTATTTGAATACCAGTGGCATAGTTTTCAGCATCACAGCAACACCCAGACAGTATGACAACCAACAGACAGGTGGTGTGGATCCCTGACCAGAAACGAGCCTGGGCTGTGGCAGTGAGAGTGCCAAATCTTAACCACTAGAGAAGATACATATATTTGTTTACCAATAGAAGACTAAGCAAGTAAATTTTAGCATGTATATTCAATGAAATATTATGCAGACATTTAAAATTATTTCTCTCTATACTTCTGGATTTGGAAATCTGCTCACAACATATTGTTAAGCGAAAAAAAAAACAGGTCACAAAAGGAAAATACAAGGATTTCCATTAAACAATGAAGAGAAAAATTTATGAAACCTGCAGCAAATGTCATACTTAAAGGTTAAACATTAGAAGTATAATAATTAAAATTAGGAATTAGATAAAAGACAAGAATGCCACTGATTACCAGGAATACTCAACTTTGTACTGGCTGTCCTAATCATTGTAGTATGAAGAGAAAATAAATAAACTGCATCAGTTTGCAAAAAAACAGAATTCAGTATTTGCACAATCTGACTGACCACCTAGAAAATCCAAGAAAATCACTGAAAAAGTATTATTACAATAAATACAAGAGTTTAATAAGGGGCCAAATACAAGATCAATGTATAAAAATCAATGGCTTTCTTTTATGAGCAATAACTACTGAATATCAACCAAAACAATAAAATACTCAAGCATAATCTTAAGCAGGAAAATCCAAGAATGTCCATACGAGGTAAACAATCTAAGCCATCATTAAAGGACACAAAAGAAGATGTTAATTCTTCCCCAAAATTATGTATAAATTCAAGGCAATCCCAACCAAAATCCAAAGATGCTTTATTGAATGGAAATTGACAAATAGATTCTTAACTTTTTATGTGAAACCCACACATATCTCCCACAAGAATGGCCAAGAAAATTTTGAAAAATGAAGATAAAATGAGAGGGACAATTGTCCTGCCACAGTGTATAGTTATGGTGACAAAACAGTGTATATATATATATATATATATATATATAATTTTAAACTTCAGTATAACAAAATAAAAACAAACTTAAAACACAGACAACTAGCCAGGAGAAAATAGTTTCAATTTTCAACTGACAAATGATTAATGATTTTATGTATATATGCATACACATTTAGTGATTATATACATATATATAGTCATTACGTATGTATTCATTATGTATATAGCCGTTATTTATCTCTAATATATATAAATTATTATAAAAAGATAAATAACCTATTAGAAAAATAGGTAAAGGATATGAATAGGCATTTAGAGAAGAGGAAATTACAATGGCTAATATAAAACAAGAGAAACAAACTCCCTCATAATTTTTCAAATCAAACCCATTTTTTTTTTTTACTATAATGGCAAATTTTTAAAAGACTTATAATGTCAAATAGTATGATGAGTGGAGGGATATACACTGGCACAGTCATTTAGGACAGAGATTGTCAGAATCTACCAGGTCTTGAGATTTCTAAACCAGTTGACCCAGTAATCACACTTCTATGAAGACAATTCGTAGAAAAATTGGCAACAAACTTAATGTCCTTCAATAGTATACACCTGTTAAATAAATGCTGAGGGCTTTATACAACAATTTACAATAATACAGATGATTCTACAGTCATTAAAACTTTTTAAGACATATGCTCTGGTTACTATTGCTATAAATCTCTCCGACTTAGAGACTTAACCACCAGGACTCAGGCAGGGCACGGTGAGACCGGCGGCGCTCCGCTCAGCAAAGTCCGGAGCCTCCGCTGGGAGGACTCGAGAGCTGCGGGTTCTTCCTCAGCTAGGGCCTCTCCCTTTGCCTGGGCTTCTTCAGAATGATGATGGCCCAGGACATTCCAATCTTATGTGGTGTCTCAGGGCTCCAAAAGCAGGTATTCCGTTAAACAGTGGAGAAACTGCATTGCCTTTCCTGACCTGGCTTCGTAAGTCAGACAGTATCACTTCTGCCATTTTCTACTGTCACAGCCTGCCCAGATTCAAGGACGGGGACATAGACTCCCTTTCTCAACGTCAAAGTCACATTGTAAGATCATGTGAGATGGGAGGCACTGTTGTGGCCATCTTTTGGAAAATACAACCTGCTGTGACATATTAGAGAAGAAAGCAAATTGCAAAATATTTATAGTCTGATGCCATCTATATTTAAAAAAAACTTTTGTGTATATGCATGCAAATGTGATTAAATATGACTAGATAACTGTGCATGGCAAATACACAGAAAATCATTTAAAAGATATACCCTAAACTATTAACGACAGCTAGCTCTGAGGAGGGGAGTGAGATTACAGAAGCGGGAGATGGAAGGGGCCATTCACTTTTCCTCTAATGGGTTGAGACTTTGCAATAAGTTCCAAGTTGGGATGCATACAGGTCAAGAAGTAGTGTGTCTGGAAAACTGCATGCAAGTAAAAATGTGGCATGAGACATGATCTGGTGCCAATCAAACTACCCCAGCTCAATTTCTTTTTTCTTAAAGATTGGCACCTGAGCTAACAACTGTTGCCAATCTTTTTTTTTTTTTTTCTGCTTTATCTCCCCAAATCCACTCCCTGCCCCGCAGCCCGTACATAGTTGCATA
This sequence comes from Equus quagga, assembly GCF_021613505.1. Classification (NCBI taxonomy): domain Eukaryota; kingdom Metazoa; phylum Chordata; class Mammalia; order Perissodactyla; family Equidae; genus Equus; species Equus quagga. The sequence continues at coordinate 14,556,748 of NC_060269.1, forward strand.
TCTTAGTTGCAGGTCCTTCTAGTTGTGGTATGTGCGACACTGCCTCAACATGGCCTGACCAGCAGTGTCATGTCTGCGCCCGGGATCCCAAATGGTGAAACCCTCCGCTGCCGGAGCAGAGCGCTCCAACTTAACCACTCAGCTACAGGGTGGCCCCTCAGTTTCTAAAAGGCATGATCAGGTGTCCAACTACTCAAATGTTAGACCCCACTGAGATAAGGGGGAGATGAGGGGAAAACATCAGAATGGATGTCCTGATGCTTGCGCCAGGCGGCCCAATCTGTGGCTAGACTTGTGTTTGTATGTTAGGGACTCTAACAACTCATGAGCTTCTGTGTGTTTGCTTTGTATCTCTTGAGCTTTCTAGTAAAATGTCCCTCTTAAAAAGCACAGTTTGCTCTCAACTGTAATCACAGAAAAAAGATATTTCCTACTTATCAGGATAGGTAGAAACATGAGGGCATCCATTTCGCCAAGTGCTACCCCGGATCCAGACTCAGCATGTGGGTGGAGCTAGTAGCAAGAATAAAGGAAGTAAGGTGTGGGGTGGGGGTTTCCTGAATTTAACCATTTTCAACTGAAATTATTCAAGCCTCTTTTTATATGTAGACTCAGTCTTTATTTTTTTATTATTTTGGTGAGGAAGATTAGCCCTGAGCTAACATCTGTGCCAATCTTCCTCTAGTATGTGGGACGCCATCACAGCATGACTTGATGAGCAGTGTGTAGGTCGGCCCCCGGGATCCGAACTGGTGAACCCTGTGCCACCGAAGAAGAGCATGTGAACTTAATCGCTACGCCACCAGGCCTGACCCTACACTCAGCATTTAGTAAGCGTGTATTATAAACGTTCAGATTCATAACACTTTGGAGTTAATACCAAGGCTTACTGTAAAACCACAGTAATCAAGACAGTACAGTAATGGCATAAGGATGACCCTATGGAACGGAATGGAGAAGCCAGAAACAGTCCCAAACTTATACGGTATTTGACTTTTGACAGAGATGCTAAAGCAATCCAATAGGGAAAGGAAAGTCTTTTCAAAAAGTGAGAGTGAGGGGGAACTGTTCACATAAATGGGGGAAAAAAGAACCCCAATCCTTATCTCGTACCATACACAAAAATTAATTTGAGATGGATAATAGATGTAGTAAAAGTTAAAACTATAAACCTTCTAGTCTAGAAGAAAGGATAGGAGAATATTTTTGTGACCTAGAAGACAGGCAAAAGCTTCTTACAGAGGACGTAAAAAGAAATAAACATAAAATAAAAAAGTGGATAAATTTAACTTCAAAATTACAAATATCTGGAGCCAGCCCTGACAGCTCGTGGTTAAAGTTCGGCGCTCACTGCTTCGGCGGCCGGGGATTCACTTCCCAGTTGCAGAACCACACCACCCATCTATCAGTTGCCATGCAGTGGTGACGGCTCACATAGAAGAACTAGAATAACTTATAACTAGGATATACAGCCATGTACTGGGGTTTGGGAGAGGAAACAAAAATTACAAATACCTGTTTTAAAGTCATTGTTAAGAAAATCAATAGGCTAGCCATGACCTAGGAGAAAATTATTGCAAAGCATATATCTGAGAAAGGAATAGTGTCTAGGATATATCGAGAAGTCCTATAACTCAATAATAGAGAATAAACAACCCCAAACAGGGCACTGAAACAAGATTCGAGTAATGCTAAGTGTAGAAAAATAACCAGGCATTTGAGGAAAGAATTAAACCAATACCCTTACCACCCTCATATTTTACCCAAACTCTGAATACAATGAAAGAATCATTTAATATTTTTTAAAGATAATGTTAATTAGCATAGAGACATGCCCATCAAAAAGGAAATCTGATATAAAAATAAATATTTACTTCCATCCATTAACCTCATCCTCATTAACTCTTCAAAAAATATGGGTAATAATAAGTCACTCACAAAAAAACTGAGTTACACATAATTATATTTTTATTTCACAGCCTTTTAAAAAATATAAACCACTAAGTATTTTGAAAAACATACACGGCATAATCATTTTAGCAGCCACAATATTATAAAAATAAAATAACAGAATGAATTGCACAACAGAATGAAATAATCTCTGCTGACTCACTCTGACTAGCAATACAAAATGTTCACTAGGAACGTGAAGTGGATTGACACCACCATTTTTCCATTACCAACCACCACTAAAGCCAATCACAGGCCCTATTCCCAGGAGACCATTGTGTTTACACAGGAACATGTGCAATGTGTCGATGTGAAGTTAATATCTTGAATTTAGTTCCAAAATATCATTTCTCCTCTGGGAGACAAGTTCAATGGCAACATGGAGTAGTGAAGATCACGGAACACCAAGCACATGACTGGTTCAAACCTCTCCCAGCTAGTTCTAAGCACAAGAAACAGAAAAGTGTCTACTGTGCTATACAATACAATAGCCACTAGCCGCAAGTGGCTATTTACATTTAAATTCTTTAAAACTAACTAAAATTCTTAAAATTACTTCCTCAGTCACACTACCCACATTTCAAGTGTTCACTAGCCGCATGTTGCTAGTGGCTACTGTAGGAGACAGTGAAGATACAGAACATTTCTGTCATCACAGAAAGTTCCTTTGGACAGCCCTGGATGTGGGAAGTGTTTCTTCTCCCTTCGCTTAGCCAGGATGTAGGCTGCTTATGGAAGCAGCTTTGAGAAGCAATTCTTCTCCCAGGATATTCCTAGGGTGGGGTGGAGTCAGAGAAGGGAGTCAAGTAGCGTTTCTTTTCATAGATTACCCTGCCCTGTGCATGAAAAGGATGATCCTTTTATGGGGATCAAATACACAAACCAGGCTCCACCAAAAATCTGTCAGGAAAATTAGGGAAGAGATAAACAAGGCAGATGGGGAAGTAGCAAGGTGAAACATTCTTTATCCCATTCTAAACCTCCATAAAGAGATTATGTCCACCAAGAAAGTGTGCAGGTTTCCCAGGTCCTCCTCTAGAAAATCCTGATGTGGGGCAAATATATTGGCTGAGAGAGGTCAGTCCTGGCATGTGTTTCGTGAGAAAACCTAGCATGTCTTCACTCTGCTCACTTCCTCAGAGCAGAGCCCGGTTCTTTGGAGTGTTGCCAGGCGTGAAGGAGCTGTAGTTTTGATCTGTTTCAGACCTTATACTCCTTTACAGCTGTATTCTGTAGCCAGGGCACAGACTGCTGGTTGTCCACCCAAGATCCACCATCGTCTTCTTCCTTATCAAGAGAACTCAGATTTTAGTTGAAGGCAGTTATATGTCCAGCTACAAAAATTACATTTCTCATAGCAGTAGCCAATGACACAGTCTGGCCAATGAGATGTAAGCAAAAGTTGTTAGGCTGCTGAGAAAGCTCTTTAAAGGAAGTGGATTCACACTGGCACGCCCTGTTTTCCCTTTGGGCTTCCTCCATCTTCTTGTGGGGAGTTGAAGCAACTGTCTTAGAACCTGAGGGAAAAGCCAAGGGGAGCTCAGGAGGGGCCACCTTGACCCTGATACCTGTGAGTTGCTGAACCAACACCAGCAATAGCCTGCCCCCAACCTCCTTGTCACACAAGAACAAAACGAAACCCCTACTTTGTTTAAGCCACCATTCAGTCCGGCAACTTCGAGACAGCAGTCCATCTTGATTCCCAATAGGAAAGCAAGATTCCCATCTGAAAGTGAAAAATATCTTGCCTGAAGAATCTGTATACATTCAATAAGTTCAAGTAATAGTAGAGTATAATAAAAGTTGGTATAAAAATTTTAACTTCCACCCACTCATGTCTACACAGACCAAGAGAGGAGGAAATGATTAGGCTTATTATGCGAAATAGCTGCTAGTAAGGAAAATAAGAGGATTTTTAGCTCAATCCAGCAGGAACTTTTTTCTGAGTGCCTATGATATTCTGATTACCATTCTAAACACAGGTCTGCCCTTCTGAAGACCCAAATTCCTATACGATAAGAGGCTAACTACTCAGATAATTAATGAGATCATTACTTAATCTATAACTTTATTCTGTGTAGACAAAGTAAGAAATGGAGAGTTGAGAATTTATTTCACTGATTCAAACCAAAAAAAATCAACATCAAAGATCTACAACTCAATTGTCAACTTTCCCTTGTATGTGACACACATAGCTGACAGAGAATTCCTAATCCCAGAGTTTTAATGGCAGATTTAGCTTAAATAAGCACAAGGACCTCAGAGTAGCTATACAAATTAAAAATGAAGTACAGTACTCTGCAAATGCTTTCTATATACTACATTAGTACCATTGGTATTCTAAAAGTCCCTAGATTAGTAGGTATGAGTTAGAAAAAATAAGAATTTCCCACTATCCTAAATGGTTTAACCATTTACAATGTTTAAAATTTTGGCCATTTAAAAAAATATAATTCTATTGCACTTATTTTGAAACTATAGACAAAATTGGAAACATAAAATGTCAAGCCAAAAATGGGATATTGCATATCTTTTACTCACCTACTTCCAAGTTCCCACCCCTGCAAGTGAACCAAAAACAAATCCTGGCACCTTGTCATTCCCAGAAAAGCCAGTACATGGCACACTCTGGGTAAATTTTCTCTCTTATTCTGTGGAATTGCACCAGATGGCATCAGTCCTGCATCTACAGCTGTGCCCTAAAATTGAAGTTCAGACATAGGAATCGACTTTATTAGACATTTTAGATTTTGCAGGTGTGAGTGTGATGTCATTCTCATTCAACTTAAAATGGTTATCTTTCCAAGTAGAACGGCAGATTCACCGCACTTGCAACTTCCGAAATCAGTGAAACCATTAAGATTATCCTAATAAAATTTGAAGTCATTTTAAACAGTCAAAATTCAGAAAGAACAATGAAGCAAGAACAACTGAAATAAAATACTAATATTACATAATAATCGAATTATTATGGCCCATTTCCTTATAACGTAAGAAATTCAACTCGGCTTTTAGCATTGCTGAAGAGTCACTAAAAACCTTTTATTGAAAATAAAACATAGGCATCTTCTATAATCAAGTTACACTTATATAATGAACAGTTATTTTAAATGTTGTTGACTTTTCAAATGTTTTCATGTCTAGCTCATATGTACCATGTCTTCAAAAACAGACTTTGCATAGTGATTTTCAGGACCAGGGCGTGGTCAGTGGATGGAGCAGCCAACATGTACAAGCTTGGAACCGAGACCACTGCAGGTGTCAGAGTAATAGATCAAGAACGTATACAGGTAGCAAAAGACGTGAGTACAAAAAGTGGTTTAAATTTGGGAGATCAGTCTATATTGAGTTTCGGAAAAATTATGATTTTGAATAAACGAATAGAAAAAGACAGCTCATATACTGGTGTCAAAGATTCAAAAGCGGAGTCTCTAACAAAGCAAGGGCAAGGAAGGAGACCAACAGAGCGAGTTCTGAGAGCAAACGTGAGGATTCCCAGAGTTCAGGGCCAAGTTCCAAGCAGAGATTGGGCAATAGGAATTAATATTTAACTTTTGCTTGAATAAGTAGAACTTAGTAACTAATGAATTCGATTACAAGGAGGTTATAAAATGGCACTGGATACAAGATAGAAACGCAAGCACTCCTTTCACAGGAAACAGAGTGAGGAGACCCAGCAAAGAGTTTGGGACTCTTTAATACTGGGACGGCCGCCAACTACTCCAGGAGTTCTCTAGAGCCTCTCTAGAAGACTCAGGGGTGGTTTACACCTCTAGACACCAGCGGTGCTGCCAGGAAGATTAAAGGATCACAAAATCAAGAAGTCAAGTAGGTGATTAAAATAATTTGCATTCTGGTTATTTATAAAGTATGAAGTGATTGTTTTCCACCCTTGTGAACAACTATAATTGCTAATCAATTACTCCCACGCTCATCTTCAATGTCCACATTAACCATTCAACTCTATAACTAAATGCCACCGCAGAGGTTCAACCAATCAGAGAACTATTGTTCAAAGTACAATACAGAATCACTGCGGTTGATACTGGGATTCAAACCAGGGATTCTAACCAAGTCTTGTTCTAGCCCTGATAAAGAGAGGTGTGTATATAAGTGAGAATTTGCTAATGACTTTATGTTTAAAATAAACCACTTACTTCGCTAACAACAGGTCTATTCTAGCAAAGTGAAACAGAAAAAGTGGGAAATTATCTAAATGTCTCAGGCCAGAAACTTTATCCATAATTATTCACTTAAGTGAGACTATTTTTGCCTTCCCTTGAATTATCAAAATAATTGTCTTCTATTTCACTTTCATATTATCAACTTAGGCAAAACTTAGTATGTCATTGTTTTTAGCTCTCTACGTGGTCTTCCTTTGTGCCTAAATTAATATTTTCAATATTACCGTCAAGACATGGATGGCTTATCCTACCCTAACATGACTGAACCCAAATCTTCCCTAACAGAAGATAAATTACATCTGCCTTACATATTCCACTCCAAGAACCCCTGCACTGTTTTCCAAAAGAGCAGAATGGTTATCAAAATTGCAAACACTCCTCACATCCCCGTCTACTTTCCATGATCCTCTACCCAGACACCGATTCTTGCATTCAGTTAGGCATCAGTCTGGCTTCTTGGCTCTAGTAGCAGCTCACCGGTTCTGAATGGGAGAGAGCCCTTTATTTCATTGCACCCATTTCCTCCAACCTAATCTCTCACTTTTTTAGGCCTTGAGTCTTCAGAAGTTTAGCCACAACCAGGGACAAAGTGAAACCAAGGATGGTCCCCGCTTACCATTTGCAGAAAACTTCCCTCTCGGGTTGTCAGGGTCCTCTCCAGGCAGCGTCCCCCATCACCGGGCTGTAAGCGCAGCTGCGGACCTCGGCATGCCAGTCCGGGGCTCGGCTCCAGAACTCGAGATGATGGAACTCGTGGAAAAAGTGTCTGGAAGATGAAGTGGTTATTTCCCAAACTCACATTGCCCGGAGAGTGCTCGGGGCACCCTGGTGAGTTTACTCCTGCCCACCACTCTTCCCGCAAATGCTCTAATCATGTAACTGGAAAGGACGATCTCGCTCCTCCGGTCCTCCTTCCCCCTTTGCCCTACAACGTGTGAAGGGTCACCTCTTTTCGGCAGCCCTCCAGGGAACCTCGAGGCATCTCCCGTACGACTCTCACTCTGACACTCACCTTCGCGTGTTCCAGATTCTAAACCCACCCGGCGCGGCAACCTGCCCGCACCGACGGCGTCGGTGGCTAGAACAGGAGTAGGGATTAAGGCGAGGGAGGGATTCCTCATAAAAAAATGGGCCACTGAATCCTCTCTCCCCGTCACCGCCAGTCGAACCCCTTTCAGTGTCTACCAAAGCGCCAGGACATTTAAAGCAGTATTTGGAAAACTTCAAGTGCGCCCGGTTTCCCTCTGCCTCCCGTCCCAAAGCCCACACTCTTTCTCAGTAATTTGGATACCTAGGTTGACATTCGACTTTGTTTGGAAGTGGCTGGACTGAATTATCAGAATAATTTAGCTTTCCACCCTTTGGGTACAAGCTAAAGTGGAGTTGGACCGGGAAGAAGAGATTTTAGGTGCCTGAAGCCACTCCGGCTCCAAAGGCCGAATTTCTCTCTTCTCCACCTCTCCCGGCCCCGGAAAAGCTCGGGCTCGGTCCCCCAGAGCACAGCGCCAGCCCAGACCCCATACGCCCCCGTCCTTGGCACCCGACCGTGCCGCGAGCCCCAGCCTCCCAAAGGAGAGAAGCCCGCTCCTCTGCCGACCCCTCGCACGCCCGAACCGACCTGCCGGCGCTGCAGCCGAGCCCGGCACCGGAACCAGGGCGGCCGCGTGGACTGAGAGTCGAGGCCGAGACCCAGGCCGGCGCCCGCGCGGCTCCGCGCCCTCCCGCCCGTTCCCGCGCCTCGTCGCTCACACCGCTTGCTCGCGGGAGAAGCCCCAAGGCTCCCGGTGCAGCGAGGGGCGACCGGGCTGGAGGGCCCCGGCCGTGCTGGCCACGGAGTTCTTCAGCTGCTTGATGACCACGAAGAGCAGCAGGAAAAGTAAGAAGAGCAGGAAGAAGAAAAGCGCCAGGTAGAGCAGAAAGTTGAGCTCCCACTCCATGCTGGAGGCGCCGGCGCCCGGTGGCCGTGCGCGCCGGGTGCGGGTTACCGCGCCGCCGCTGCTCCCACCTCCGGGGCTCCTCCCGCCGGCGCGAGGGTGCCCCGCCTTGGCCGCCTACTCCGGGGTCCGCGTTCGGCGTCCCCCAGCTCGGAGGAGGCGCGCCAAGGAGCTGGTGTAAGCTCGGCTCTCACTGTCCCCGCAGGCACGGGAGCTTCTGCTTCGCTGAGATCCTCGCCTGCGCTCTTGGCGACGCGAGCGGATTTTTCTAGGAGCGAACTTCAGCGGGCGGAGACACGAGAAGAGGTCACAGCTCAGCCTCCCAAGGGATGTTGGGGCTGGTGTTTTGCAAACGATCTTAAGATTTCCACCCCCAACATCCAGTGAGGTCCCTAGCCCCTCCCTTCCTAATTAATTTCTTTCATTATTTCCCCCCTGTCCCGGCTTTCCCAAAGGGCAGACGATGCCATGGCCCAGAGACCCGAAAGAATTAATGGTGACAAGGAAGTTGGTCTAAAGGGCTATGAGATGACTTCGTGCTGTGAGATGACGAGGTGCTGAGTGAATGCAGTTCAAGCTGCTCGCTCTTTCGAGCCGCAGGCGCGCTCAGGATAAACTGCGCTTTTCTGTAGAACAGGTCATTTAGAAAAGCATTAAGAATAAAACGCACTTCAAAAGCTATATTGTACAAAGCTTTAGAATGTTAACTTGAATTGCAATTTCCTTGGTGAAAAGCAAAAACAAAACGACGACAAAAAACAATTTACTTAAAGTTGTCCTTTGAGTCCCTCACGCCTCTCTGTATTTGATTAGGATCACCCAAAGCCCAGGCGCCGCAGCTCTTACAGTCAGATGTCAGCCAGGGCCGCAGTCGTCTGAAGGCTTGTCTGGAGCTGGAGGATCCACTTCCAAGATGGCTCACTTACATGGCTGGCAAGCAGTGCTGGCTGTTGGTGGGAGGCCTCAGTTCCTTCCCATGTGGGCTTCTCCACAGGGCTGCTTGGTTGTCCTCACAACGCTGTGCTGGCTTTCCCCAGAGCAAGTGATCCAGGAGAACAGGGCAGAAGCTGTGGCACCCTGTATGGCTAGCTTCAGAAGTCATCTACCATCACTTCTGCAATATCTTGTTAGTCACACAGGTCAGCCCTATTCACCGGAGTCGTCGAAGGACGCGAACAGCAGGGGGTAAGGATCGCTGGGGGCCATCTTGGAATCTGCCTATCAAACCTGCTAATACAACAGGCTATCCTTACCCACTCTGTGGACCTCCAACTTTATTTCATTCTTTATCTGTGATGATACGGGAGAGCCCCCTGGACTGAATTCAGGGCATAAGGACTGACGTATACTTCCCAGATTATTTAATGGGCTGCCGGTAATAAATGGCTGTTCCAGTGATGTCAGGGGGCTCAAAGAAACAGGGAGGAATGGAAAAAGCTGTGAACTGGAAGTCTCCAGGACCTGATTCTAGTCCAGCCCCACCTGTCAGTGATCCACTCTACTCTCTGTCCCCTCACCTGGAACACACCTTCCTTTTTCCTTGGGTTTGTTGTGAGGATCGAAAACAGTAGGATGTTGAGTAAGAGTGTGTTTTGCTAGGTAATGTCAGATACTATTATTACTGTGTTACTGAGAGTCTCCACTGTTATAGACAACTGTACAAAATTTCCAGGGGGGCTGGCCCAGTGGTGCAGTGGTTAAGTTCCCACGTTCCACTTTGGCAGCCTGGGGTTCACCGGTTCAGATCCTGGGTGCAGACCTACACACTGCTTATCAAGCCATGCTGTGGCAGGCGTCCCACATAAAATAGAGGAAGATGGGTGCAGATGTTAGCTCAGGGCCAGTCTTCCTCAGCAAAAAGAGGAGGATTGGTGGCAGATGTTAGCTCAGGGCTAATCTTCCTCCAAAAAAAAAAAAAAAAATTTCCAGGTCCTAGGCCTCTCCACCGAGCATCTTACTGTGTAAGGAATCTCTCTCTCTCAATAACATTATTGATCCACCTTGTAGACTGTGGAGTGCTGGAGCAGGCTCATAAAATTTTTTTCAAAACTTTTGCAAGCCATTTGTTAAAATATAGCTATTATTAAAAATCAAATCATATGAACTTATAATTAAATTAACAACAAACCTAATAAATACTCAAAACTCATCACTTCCTAATTATTTTACTACTTTTTATTTCACTATTTACTTCAAAATTACCTGTGCACTGGAGGTTATTTACATCTGTTGTAGCCGTATGGCTGAAATATTATATAACAGTATGTTACTGTACCTCTCTTCCCAACTGTGTTCAGATGCTATGTGGGTAGCCTGAAATTGGCCCCGGTGGGAGTGTTTGCCCTGTGGAAATGTACAAATGCTACAAATCAGGGCCAGAGAACCAGTCGTTAAAGTTTTACCAGCTCACCACTGCTAGCAGGGCTATTGAGGAAAATGTGAAGTCTTATACAAGTAAAGCAGAGATTTGAGATTTTTTTGACTACCCAGACTCCATACACCTCTGCTCTAAGCACTACATCTTCCTACTGGTAGAATTCTCCATTTTATGTACTCTTGACAAGAGGACAGATCCCAGTGATGGCTTTCCATTGCCACCACATTTATGGAAACCAAAGGGGTGAGGTACATCTTTTACTCACAGTGCAGGGAGGAAGGCAGGAAGAGCCATGCCAGAAACTCAGCCAAATATCCTTGATTCCAGGATTCCAAAGCTTAGGAGCAGATGGAACAGGAGGAAATGTTTGGAGATCAGATGCTCCCAGTGGCAGAGGAGTTCTGAGGGCCAGACCAATCCTGGGAGTGACCTGGGCGTGGCTCTTGCTGCCTGACTCCACAGCATCCTTGACTCTAGCCCTATTCCCAAACTTGGTCCTTCTGCCTCTTTTCTATTCTCTGAGCTTCTACTGGTAAATCTCCTTATTACAGCAATGCATAATGGTTAATGCCAGCTTGCAGATGAGAATACTGACTGATGAAGAAAGCGTTACTTACACAGCTTGCATATATTAAGTACTCATAATCAATAAGGTGTTTGGTGGAAAAGACATATGCCATTTTGCACATTGCAATCCAGATATCCAAGCCATCAAAGGATGGAAAGAGAGGTTAAGTGAACTGCTCAAGGTCGCACAGCTAGCAAGTGGCAGAACTGGGATGCAAACCCAGGGAGTTTGGCTTCAGAGCCAGCACTCTTAACCCCTATGATATACTGCCTGCCTCACAGGGAAAAGTACCCTTTTCTTGTGCATGACCATCAAACTAATGACGTATGTTTTTTCTTTTGGGTGTCAAACTTAAAAGAAACAAATTTCAAGAGACAAATACCTTCTGCTTACACACATCTCAGCTCCTTCCTTTGAAATCTTGAAAGTCAAAGCTTCAAATGAGCCGGTGTTCACCTGCAGAATGCTGGGGAGAGGCCAAGGGGTGAAGGTTTTATGTCGCCAAGCTCAAAGCCATTCCAGTCTTCCTAACTATAACTATTTAGATTGCCCATTTATCTTAGCAGCTTAAATGGATTTATAAATATTAACTAATAAATCCTTAGATTCACTCTCAATAGAATTTGTATTTAAAATCATATTGTTGCCTCTAAAACAATTTATTACATTTATTAGATGCTCCCAGTGCTTTGCAGCCTCTGGTCATAATTATACACCTCATAAGATAGTCTCAATTTCAGTTCGTGTTGTTATAAACGACTCCATAGAAATAAGACACAATCTTTCTCTGCATAAATATGCATATTAATGGAAATCCACAGAAAGAAAATCCATGCATTTTTAAAGGCAGAAAAGACCCCCACTATAGATAAGAGGAAAGTCCTATGCCCAGACTGGTAGGGTGGAGGGAGGTTGTGTCACTACAGTCCCATACCACAGAGTGGACCCCACATACGCTCCCACTTAACACAGCAAGCCTCATCCACCACTCTGTGTCACACTTTGTGCGTCTTTCAGCTCCTCAGTCCCCTCCGCAGGAGCTTCAAAACAACTGGATGTTGCTGAGGGCTGCTGCCATTCCTGGCCACGGGACAGGGATAGAGGGTGGAAGGACAGGGGTCGCCATCCCTTTGCCTGCCACGCTCCTCCCCACCCTCACCGCTGATAAGGACAGGGCTTTTATCATCACCAACATCAAAGGTATTTATGAGAAGCATTAATGTGAGCACTAGAAGAGTGTGTTTTATAAATGTGCTTCTCTGAAGAGTCTAAAGACCTAAGAAAACACCCAAGAAGCCCTGTAAAAATCTACTGGCTGGACTCCAGGATGGAACCTACCTGGACTTACCTGTTGGGGGCCTCTGGAGGACAGAAGCACCTTCCCGAAGATAGGAACAGGATGAGAGTAGGAGAGTAGAGGAAAAGAGATTTCCAGGTACCTTTCTAAGATTGACTCAATTTGGCCTGAAATGAACCCAAAAGAAATGGAAGAGATATTTTGCACCATGCTCTGGCCTCAAAATGTGTTGTTGACCATGACTAGTAGCACGGATTCTTAGGTAACGGCACACCTTTGCAGGTGCTGTGGAGCGTAAAATTTAGACTACAGGTACATGGATTCTGCTCAGATGGGGAGTTCTTTAAGGCACCCATGCATGTGCTGGGGATGTGGGCCATACATTATGGAAGCTCTGCCCTAGTTAGTCAGGGCCTGAATCAGCACCAATGATCCTGACAACCCCTTATGGCCAAAAAATATCCCAGCCATACTATCCCTGAACCTCTGACAGCCCATCTCCCTTGCTCCTGCCCCACACACGAATATACCACCATGTTCATTTCTAGGAGAGACAAACAGGGCTTCCTTGGACTTGCCCCCTATTTACACTCTTTATCATCTCTACAATCCTCTAGGTCAGAATTAGAAAATCTGTGAGAATGTTCACTGTTGTAGGAGAGCAGAAAGGTGAGTTATTCCACCTCAGGGAGTCATATGAAGTTAACAGTATTGTAAAACCTCAACAATGGGATTTGCTCTCCACACCCGCACCTCTTTTCCCATTCCATCCTCAAAAGAATGACTTCAGCAGTTATGCAATGCTTACAAAATGAAATACTCTTCAGGAAATAAGTAAAACGTCCGTGATAAGCTACTTAAATCTCATGCAACCATTTAGGAATTCCAGGGACTCGGAAGGAAGAGAGAAAGGGAGGAAGGAAAAGAAGGAGGGAAGTCTAAGGAAGAAATTTATTTGAGGGGTATGTGGGAGATCATCCTATGTGGGTAGACTTTGAAATCCAGAATCCACCACTAAGAATAATTCTATAGGAAAAAAAAACTTTCTAGACCCTGTCCTTGGTTTATGATGTCTTAAAACACAACAGAAGATGCCCAAGTCTGTCCAATATTGAAATGGAAAAATATTAAATGACAGATTGTGGTAACAGCGAACACTGTTTCTTTAATTTAGACTCTTTCCAGTAAGTTAGCAGGAACATTGGAAAAAGTCGATGTGATGGTGGCCGACTCGAGACTTGATCAATTCTATGTCATGCAGCAAAATAAAAAATATGAGCATTATAGAGCAATAGATCCTTTGTTCCACACAACTTTCATAACGGCAGTGGGGAAACTGTCACCACTAATGGAAGGTCTGCAAGCTTTTGTATGAGCTAACGAGGATCAGAGCTGTGGGGCTGCAGATGCGGGTGCACATACACGAGGCTAAAATTGGACTGCTCTCTGGGAAGAAGGAATTGGAAAAAAGTAGAATTTCTCTGTAACCCATACAGCCTTAATGAAATGCCAGGCTGTAAGACCTGTTGACCCCACAATTAGGTGCACATTTCCAGATCTGGGGATCCCAGCTGCCCTCCAAGCAGACACGAGGGTACAGACTGGCAATAAACAGCCTCAGGTCCCAGTCCCAGCCCTGGGCACTCTACCCTACACTATCCTGCACAGCGCTGTATTTCCAGTCCTATGCACTTGGACATTTATCCTGGTTTCATCTCTTGCTACCTGGGTGACCTTAAACACCTTTGGTTGCCTACTAACACGTCATCCCTCTTTCTTCCTTATTAATAGAACCCTGACTTTAGTCAGGTATCTACCTCTTTTCCCATGCATCCCGTGGGAAACTGTTCTGGGGAAGTGGGTCCCAGTTGGTCTAAAAGTCATTCAGGGAATATGACATTTTTTTTTTGGTCCAGGAGGGGACAAATTGACCTAATCTAATTTAGAAAAATGAATAAAAGTGTTATAAGTCAGTGTCTCAAAAAAGAAAACAAAACCACTGTAGGGATCCAAAGTGGGGAAATTTAAGCCTGGGAATTGTTTACAAGGCTGTTGGACAGATAGAAGCAGCAAAAAGGAGAAGGTAAGGTACCACAAGATTGTAGCCCCCTGAGCTTAAGGAGCAAAAGGGAAAATGCAGTTATCCAGAAACCACAGTCCCGATACCCAGAGCCCAAGGTCCCTGTTACCCAGAGCCTGTGATCACTGTTACTCTCTGCCCACTGTCCCAGTTACCCAGAGTCCAAGGTCCCTGTTACCCAGAGCCTATGACCTCATCCAAGACTTCTCCTGGAAGCTGCAAGCCTTCAATAGACTTCAGAGTTCCAAATAGTGCTATCAGACAGATTCAGCCAGTGCTGCTGTTGTCCATGTGGGAGCACAGATTCCTAGTGCTCGTTGTCCACCATCTTCCCAGAATCCTCCTTCTCTTTCTGTTTTTAATTGTAGTAAAATACACTTAAGATAAAATTTCCCATCTCAGCCATTTTAAGGGTACAGTTCAGTGGTATTAAACACATTCATAATTTTGTACAACCCTCACCACCATCCATCTCCAGAACTTCTTCATCTTGCAAAACTGAAACTCTGTACCCATTAAACAATAACTCCCATTTCCTTCTCCCTTCAGACCCTGGAAACCACCACTCTACTTTCTGTCTCTATGAATCTGACTACTCTAGGTACCTCTTATAAGTGGAATCATAGAGCAATTGTCCTTTTGTGACTGGCTATTTCACTCACCATAATGTCCTCAAGGTTTATCCCTATTGTAGCAGGTGCCAGAATTTCCTTCCTTTATATGGCTGAAAAGTATTCTGTAATGGTTAACTTTATTTGCCAACTTGACTAGGCCACAGGGTCAGCCATTTGGTCAAATATTCTGGGCATGTCTGTGAAGGTGTTTCTGGATGGGAGATTAGCATTTGAATCAGTAGACTGAGTAAAGCAGACTGCCCTCCCTAACGTGGGTGGGACCTAGCCAATCAGTGGGCAGGCTGACCCTCTGGGGAGTAAAAGGGACTTCCTCGTGCCTGACTGCCCTCCAGCTAGGACATAGACTTTTTTCCTGCACTGGGACTTGAACGGAAACATTGACTCTTCTTGGTTCTTGAGCTCCGAGTTTTTGGACTGGAACTGCACATCAGCTCTTCTGGTCTCCAGCTTGCAGACTGCACATCCGGGAACTTTTCCTCCTCCATCATCGCATGAACCAATTCATTATAATAAATCTCTCTATACACACATATACATACATGTGTATGTATGTGTGTGTGTGTGTGTATCTTTCCCATTGGTTCTGTTTCTTTGGAGATCCTTGACTAATACATATTCCATTGTATGTGTATATCACTCTTGTAGATATATTTTATTTTGAATAAAACAGGAGATTTACCACATGATCTAAAACATTAGAATAACCTACTTTGTCTATAGGTTATAGGAAGGCATACACATATCTCTCCTGAAGAATTATTTCCTGTAGAGTTTAAATATGCTTAATGCAGAAAGCCACAATGCTATTTAGCATATATAAAAAACATTTCTAGGGCCAGCCTGGTGGCACAGTGGTTAAGTTCCCACGTTCTGCTTCGGCGGTCTGGGGTTCACTGGTTCAGATCCCAGGTGCAGACCTATGCGCCGCTTGTCAAGCCATGCTGTGGCAGGCGTCCCACATAAAATAGAAGAAGATGGGCACAGATGTTAGCTCAGGGCTTATCTTCCTCAAAAAAATTTAAAAATTAAAAAAATTTAAATAAAAAAATTAAATTAAAAAAAAATTTCTCCTCAGAGATTTCTGTATTTAGAGAGGCCAATTTCACAGTGGTTAAGGTATGGGCTTGGTGTTATTGCCTCTGCAATATGTCATATTAGAAGGCCCTTTGTCATAAATACTGGTTGGAATCTACAACAGAAACTCTTGGTGAGAGACTCTAAGGCCTCCACTTGGAAATATATCTGGACACTCCTTTTGTAACCCCCACCATAAACCAGCCAACAAATGACTGCTTACCCAAGCTCCCTCTACATTTCGTATCAGCTGTCTGGAAGCCACTGTGAATCCATCCAAGGAACCTTCTAATCCTCCCCACTGAGGCCATTGTTTCAGATTAGAGGCTGCTGGCTTGGGAGAGGTAGGGGTTTTTTTGTTCTTTTTTTTAAGGAAGATTAGCCCTGAGCTAACATCTGTGCCCGTCTTCCTCTACCTTATATGTGGGATGCCTGCCACAGCATGGCTTGCCAGACAGTGCATAGGTCCACACCCAGGATCTGAGCCAGTGAACTCCTGGCCACCGAAGCAGAACACGAGAACTTAACCGCTGCGCCGCCGGGCCGGCCCCAGAAGTCTCTTTTTATGGATTCGCTCATGTGTGCTTTCTTTTAGCTTCATAGCTCTGCGCATCTAAACACCAAAATGATCAGTCCCATAGAGATAGCAACCTTTAAAGCATTTTTCAAGAATTCAAAAGCTATGGATTATACACTCATCAATAAAGAGATTGTCCTATCATTTTCTACGACCTGTGAAACACTGTGAAAAAAGAATGTTCAGGGTGCCTGTGAAACTATGGGCATTAGAATACTAATACCGGCTTGAAGTTTTGTTTTGCTCTATTGTGGATACTGTTGGTTGGACTAAGTGATGTTATTACAGCGATTACTCAATAATGAAAACGCAGCTTTCTGACACCTGAAGAAAATGCACATTCCTTGTGGGCTGTGGCACACCTGGCTCTTCTGTGTGGCCCTTCCTAATCACGATCTCTTCACGTGTTGTATGGCTGAGCTGGTGGGCTCTGATTGTCACTATACACTACCAAGAATTTGGTTTCTCCACCCACCTCAGCTGGTGGTTGAACCGTTTCTCACCTATGAGTAGAGATGAACGCTCGACTCATTATACAAACTCAGCACCTGCTACCTCCATATTTTTTTTGGTTCTTCGTGTTTTCTTCTATCTTGTGTGTCTTGTTAGATGAAAAATTAAAAAGTCTGTTGCAAGAGGAAAACAACCATCTCTCAGTTTCATCATTTTGCTGATGTCTTAGCTATATTTATCAATATGATTTTTCCTTCTTCTTCTCCAAATTTCTTCAGAGTCTGGTGTTGTGGAAAGAACACTGGTTAGAAACTGAAGAGGCCTGGGTTCTAACCACCCCTACTAGTCTGAGCCATCTAAGCATTGGGCGTGTCTTTAACTTTTCTACACTTCTGTTTCCTAAATTAGGGGACTGAACATAATCATCTCCATGTCCCTTCCAGTTCCAAAATTCAAATGACTTATCATTTTTACTGCCGAAACCAGGGGTGATGGAAGAGTGAGATTATCTGGGTGAATTGCTTCCAGCTGCCATGATGACAGGGTGGGCTTGGAACCCAGGGTGCCTTCTTTCAGGAAAGCAATTTGTCTAGGAAGAGCCTCTGGCACAGTAACGGAAGAGGTTGGTTAACCACTGCTCACTGTTTGCCCCCAGCCATGACATTTTTCCTTTCACATTAAGTAAGCAGAATTACTCATTTAAGTGTAACGTACATATCAGCTGCTCCCCAAAGCAACCACTTTTTCAGTATGTACAAACCATAAAACAATGTGGAATTTGCTGAAAGGAGACCAAAGGGGAAATTTAGACTACAGAGCAAATAAATATCCATTAGACATTTCTGTTGTTCCCAAAGGCCCTGGTTGGCTGTCCTGGCAACTTCAGGTGCTCTCTCCTTTTGACTCCTTCTTCAACAAAGTTATTTTTTTCTCTCCTTTGTTTTCTTTGTTATGCAGGAAACCTGAGCATAAACTTGAGCTAGCTTCCACCTGTAGGTTTATCAAATTCTCTCTTAAATAAAATGGACAGCATCCACAAAAAATTCTACCAGCTGCCAAGAAGATATTTTTCCCTGAATGTTACATATAACTTCAACTTCTCTGACCAAGCCCAAATCATTTCCAAGTAAGAAAGAGTGAGTGAAAGACCGCGTGTTAATGAGGACTCGCAGGCAGGCTGGTGACCAGAGGGCTTCATGTACAGAGTAACTGCGTGCACTGTTTTCATTCTCTTTCAGATGAGGGTAAATAAAACTCCATCGTACGGGCTTAAAAATGAAGCTTTCCACATCCTCACCACCCTAAGAAAAAGGCTGTATTCATTTTCATCTAATTTTGAACAAAAGTTGATCTCATCTGAAAGATTATTTAATACTAAAGAGTATCAAGTATTTTTGTTATCAAGATCTTCAACATCACAATCATCACTTCATGACAGTATTAGAAAGCTAGTATATTTGGTGTGCTATTTGGTATTCATGCTTTTTATGACTTTTGCAGATTTACTCTGCCAAGGAAATAATGTGACATTTGCTCTCAACTTCAACACAAACAGAATATTAATTTAAAGGACAATTGTTTGCCCATCATTTTGTGATGAACTATTGATAATCATGTTTGTAAAACAACTCAGGCATAATTGGCTGTGTGTTTCTAAAGCTATTCTACACACTGTGATTTTTTAAAATGCCGTGAAATTAAATTGTGAAATAAGCCTTGCAAAGATGTCAAAATTATACTCTCCAGTTGGCGAAATAAATAAGGGATAAAACAATCCTATGTTTTTTCAGTGAACTATTACATGAAGAACAGACATTCTCTAAAGCTTTTCTAAAGGAAAGTAAATGCACAAATTGTTTAAAGTTATCACTGTAGATACAACTTTGTCAAGATGTAACACTTACTAATTTGTACATCTAGTATGTTTTAAGAACACATAGAATTAAGCATTGCTTCATAGCAGAGTATGGCGATTAAGTCCCTGGGCTTTTGAGCCAGGCTGCTTGAATTGACAAATCTTGGCTTCCCTCCTAACCATCATGTGACCTCAACTCTGTGACTCAATTGCCTGATCTGTAAAATGGAGGCAATAACACCCTCAACATTGGGTTGTTGTGAAGATTAAATGGGTCAATACATGTAAAGAGCTTAGAACATTGCCCAGAACATCATAAGCGCTCAATAAAATGTAACTGTTATTTTCATTATTACTTCACAAGTCAGGATAGTCACATGCCAGTGACAGTGCTGATCTGTGAGCCCTCTTGTAATTACATCAATCAGGTGTGTGTTTCACTGCCTAGCTCACTAATCACATTTATCACCCTCCAGACAATGTTTCTGCTCTTACATTTATAGCTTTTTTAATGTTTAAATTTCTTATACATATAGAATTTAATTTTTGATGAGGTGTAAGGTAGAGATCCACCCTTATTTTTTTTCCATGTGACTACCCTGTTTTCCCCAAACCATTTATTCAATGAATAACCCATCTTTCCTACCACATTTCTCTTGTCTATTCACTCTCCCACAACCTTAGCCCAGAGTCTTCAAACTAGTTTTCTCACCTGAGGTATATGAAGACTTTCTAAAGGGTACATGAACATGATTAGTATAATGGTTATGTCCAGATCGTCAACTTTCGTGTACTTTGTCCTAAAACCACTTGCCTAAGACAATATCAGTCATCAAGGGTCTCGCTCTCTCTTGCGCGCGCTCTTTTTTTTTTTTAATACACTTTATCTTTTAGAGCAGTTTTGGATACACAGCAAAATTGAGTGGAAAGTATGGAGTTCTTATGTATTCTCTGACTCTACACATGCACAGCTCCCCCCCCACTACAGTGCTACATTTGTTAAAATTGATGAATCGACATTGACATATCATTATCACTCAAAGTCCATAGTTTACATTAGGCTTCACTCTTGGTGTTGTACATTCTATGGGTTTGGACAAATGATAATGACATGTACCCACCATTGTAGTATTACACAGAGTAGTTTCACTGCCTTAAAAGTCCTCTGTGCTCTGCCTGTTCATCCCTTCCTCCCTCATAACCCCTGGCAACCAATGATATTTTCACTGTCTCCACAGTTTTGCCTTTTCTAGAGTGTTATATAGTTGGAATTATATAGTGTGTAGCCTTTTCAGATTGGCTTCTTTCGCTTAGTATGTCAAGGGTCTCTTTTCATACTCCTCCCTCCAAATTTCCTCCCACTTTAACAAGAAAGACATATCTCTTATCTATTCCTAATCTTAATATGGTACATTGCCAAATCAAGAAATAATCCTTTAAACACGTCCTTTAATCAAGGCACCATAACACATTGTTGATGATTTCCTTTGCTGTGCAGAAGCTTTTTAGTTTGAGGTAGTCCCATTTGTTTATTTTTTCTGTCATTTCCCCCATCCATCTCACTGAGATATATTTCCAATAAATTTTACTTTTTAGGTGACAAGAAACAAAACTTTTGTCTGCTGAATGGCTTCAGTGGATCTCTCTTCCTACCCCATAGGGCGACCTAGCAATGAGCCAGCTCAGAAATACTGTGACAAGGCTTCTAGTTGATATCAGCCTCACTAAGCTCCAACTATTTCTCTTTTCTAAGAAAGTCGTCCTGCCTCTCGGAAGCCCCTATTGTTATAGAGTCAGATAAGTGCTCCCCGTCCCCTCTCAACGTCCTAGGTTTACATGTGGGGTCCGAGGCCTAAACCCTTCTCATTAGGGAATGAGAGCTGGAGAGATCCTGCGTGCTCTTTGGCTCTCTTAGATGTAAAACTTCCCACAAACCTTGCTTTATGTCTCCTCAGTGTATTATTCAGGGTATTTGTGCCAATTAATAGTCTTACCATAATTTTTACCAAAATTCGTAGTTTATGCTGTTCTAATAAAATGCATATTATTAATATGTATAATAACAAGTCAATCCAAAAGAAATTATTTTATCATATGGTCATAGGATATATATTTGATGATAAGATTGACAATAAAAGACTTTCCACATAAAAGCCTATTACATTAGGATAAAAATCTATGGGAGAAATAGAATAGAAATGGAATTTGAAAGAGAAAAAGGAACAATGTGAAATTTCTGACTGTTAGAGAGAAGCTTGTTTATTAATGTTTACAGATGGCAATAGGTTCAAATCACTGTGGTACTTATATTTCCACTAAGAGTGATGTAACAGCTTTATTTTAAAATATAGATAATTGCAGTATGCCATAAACAATATCCTTTGCTACTATTTAAGTTTTTTTTTTTTATGATTGGCACCTGAGCTAACAACTGTTGCCAATCTGTTTTTTTTTCTGCTTTTTCTCCCCATATCCCCCCAGTACGTAGTTGTATATTTCAGTTGTGGGTCCTTCTAGTTGTGGCATGTAGGATGCCACCTCAGCATGGCTTGATGAGCAGTGCCTTGTCCACGCCCGGGATCTGAACCGGCAAAACCCTGGGCCGCTGAAGCCGAGCCCATGAAATTAACCACTCAGCCACAGGTCCGGCCCCCTACTATTTAAATTTATAACGAAAAATTTTAGATGTCAGTTTAAAATATTTTACAGGGAAAACAGTTTTTCAAAAAGCTTTTAGGGGGATTGTGATCAAGAACATCCTAAACAGCATCCTAGACTGCTTATGTTCTTTCATCCCCACCCTTGGTTGGAATTATAAAGGCATTTCTAGGGGTGTTTGTGTGCATGGGTTTAGGGGTGCAAAGTACAAAAGTTATGTCACATGAGCCCAACTATCCTAACAGTTGCTTAGCAAATGTTTCTTGAAATAATTGAATTGAAAAATAAAATGTTTAAAATTTAAAACAGAGGCAAAATAGTATCTAAAGATAAGATTCTTTCTCTGTCTCTCTCTGTTTTTATGAGTTTGCTGTGACAGTGGATTGTGGGTTGTCTGCACTCCAAAGAACATAGTCCTTGGCTTTATCCTGTTCCCTTTTTATTTTTTTTCTAATCAGCAACTTTTATGAAAGCTTAGAATCTTGCTGCTCAAAGTGTTTTCTGTGGGTCAGTAGTGTTGGCATCACCCAGAAGCTTGCTAGAAACTAAGACACTCAGGGCTGACTCCAGGCTTTTGAATCAGAAGCGGCATTTTAACAATATCTCCAGGTGATTCCTGTGCACACTAAGGTTTGAGAAGCACTAGACTGGTGGCACCTAGTTGTCTAGTTATCTCACAGGTGACAGCCACACCCGGTGAGATTCCACTTCCTCACCACCTAAATGTATTCTTGGCTGTTCCACGACTACCATCATTGTTAATGGTACTAATGAAGTATATTTATAGACCAATTAACAGGGCATTTTCACATACATTATCCAATTTGATCCAAACTATAGTCTTCAATTTAGAACAAAGTACTTTCTGCAAAGTGCACAAGTTCAATTTCCACAACGTGAGGAGACATGAGCAGAGCTTCCTGAGTTGTTTTCTAAGATGAGCAAATCCAAAGCCAAAGAGTCATTTGGAATTATTTTCAAACTTAATACTGTCAATAGTCTTCATTCAAATATGTTTTGTGGTTATATTCCAGAAGACTTTATAAAAAACGTCATAAAGTAGTGATTTTGGGGTGGGTTGGTTTTATTGTTATATCACAAAAATTTAGATCTCGAAAACATGTTAATAAAACTATGTTGGAAGAGGCCAAATAGCTTCTCCAAGATAGATTCACAATAAAAAAACACACAGAGCCATCTAATAAATCAAAAGATTTTTAAGGGTCTAAATGCCCATGTACTATCTTAGGTACTAAGTAAAGAAATGAAAACACTTGGTATTAACTCTATACCTGTATTGTCCACAGTTCGCTCTTTATGCATTAGATAGAATAGCAAATAATAAAAGATGCATCCCCATTTTAAAGGAATTTTTATTTCCTGCTTAAGAAGAGACTAAATTCAGAGACAAAGAAATAGGTAACAACTACTGCATAGAATATGGAAAAGAACTATATAATTTAATATTGTATGTATCAAAGTGATATAAACAAGCATAATGAGGTGGGATTAGTAAGATAAAACTGAGATAAACATTTATTTCAAGGCTTTCTAGTTGGTTTCTTTTGGACCCACTGCTTGTTATTGGGCTGCCAAGAAAGAAGGACTGTGGGTGGGTAGGTAGAACAAAAAGGGAAAAGGATCACGCAGTGCCCATTCCCGAGGAGGGCTGGGAAATAAGCAATGGAGAAGATGCCCACAGAGATGACACTTAGTGGCAGTTCTACAGGGAGGGCCACAAGCTGTATTAACTGAGCTACAGAAAAGGAGTCAGTATACTAAATAGTAATATTTAATTCCTCCTACCAAGAGGTCACTCACTCATATTTAGACATGTTATTTTGAAGAGATCATATCTGGTAAATTGGACTACTTAATCTGCTTTGGCAAGCCTGGTGAATCCTTGGGGTCCCACCAGCATGTCTCCCTGAAACTCAAGAAGCCTTCTTCTGGATCAGAAGTCACACGAGAGCCTTGCAGCTCTAATGCGTTCCTTCTTTGTGCCAAAATTGTCCTGTTGTAGAAATGGCAGGAGCCCTGTACTGATCTCAAAATCTCCTGTGTGGAGTCAGAGTGAGCCCATGAACAAAGTCCATCTTGGCTTCCTTGGAAGTTGATCACTGAGTGTCAAGTACAGAGCTCCTCATGCATGCCAACCTTACCTTATCTGTAATTCATTTAATATAGATTGTGACCCCTGCAAACACACACATAGAATAGCCACCAACGTGTCTCATCTCTGAGGGCATCTTCTCCATTGCTTATTTCCCACCTCTCCTTGGAAATGGGCTTGCATTGTCCTTTTGCCTCTTTTTTCCACCCACCCATCAACAGTTGTTCTCTCTTGGCAGCTCAAAAGGACCTGGCACTCCTGATGTAACTACCAACGGCACTGTGCTTCGCCAAATCAAGTTCTGACACCAGGCTCTGATGCCAAGGGCCCTGCCTCGCTCCAGCTGTTCTCCTATTTCTTCCCCAGCCATGTGACGCCCACAGTGACGGGTAGGGGACAGAGAACTCAGCCCCAGGATCCCTGTTTCTATCCCTGGGCGCTGCTGGAAGCTCTTAAATACCCAACATGACTATATGCTACTGAGCACAAGTTGTTACAGAGTTTGGGCTAGTCAAATGAGCACAGTTTGCTTTATGCTTTGGGACAGAATAAGTGTTGTTAACTGGTGTCACAAGTCTTGTGCCAAAATAGATGTTGTAGCCTGAGGGGAGTGGCCCCAGGGTGAAGCCACCCACTCCCAGTCTACAGAGAAGCTTTCTCAGAGTCCAGGTGAACATAAGCCAGATGGTTAAGCCTTCCCCTCAGCACAAGTTGCTAGGCAGACCTTGTATTTCTCCATGATTTTTTTCAGTGGCACATACAGCATCTCCACAAAATTAAGGGAGATAAAATCTCACCACTCTAACACATTCAGTACTTTAAATTTTATATAATTCTTTCCAGTGCTTATTGCTATGGATTTATTTTTAAACGAAGTTAATCAACTGGCTTGTAGTTTCTCCAGGATAAAGCTGAAAGTGTTGCCACTTAAAATCACTCCATCAACACTGATCACCTTCCTGGTGAAAAGCAGTTTCAAACTGCCTTCTCAAAACCTGACTACCAAAATATTGACTAATCTCTTGTAGAAAAATAGCATGCACTGAGCAGCTCATGAAATACATTTTGGATGGCTAAATATGTCATGAAGTTTTTGAGATTCTGTAAAGTTTCCCAATTCTGAACAAATTTCTTCATGCATCTTAAATCAATAGCCTGGATCCATGGTACTCAGTGTCTTGCCTCACCTCAACTGACTTTGGTATCCCTTCTATTATTGTAGATGATGAAAACACCATCTGTGCCTCTTGAGAAGGCTTTGAAACTATTTTGAATAAAGGAGGATAGTTTCATTGAAATTTTACATAATTTATGTAATGTTGTCAAGGTTATGGAAAATAATTAATCTTGCTTAACAGTTTCCTCGTAACAAGGATGTATGCTTATTTAAAGTAAAATGATATTTTCTAATTTGAAGATTTAATGTATTTGTTTATTTGTTTCAGAGGACCTGAAGCCTCAAACTTGAAGTCTGTCTGAATCATGTTAGTGGTATTTTTACGTAAAATACGATTAGTAATCTGTCTTGTTAGACAGAGTGAACACTCACAGCTCCCCTGCCAAAGAGGAGAAAGCATCAGATTAATAAATGTCTGACCTTTGGCAAGTTATTTATCTAAGCATCAAAATCCTCATCTGCTCAGGGTTGTCGGGAAAGTTAAATGTATGGAAGTTGCTTTGGACAGTGCCTGCATCACAGGAGGAATGCAAAGGGGACTGTGAAGATTACTTTTGCTAGGTGGCACATTACAGGCTTGTGGCTCCAGGTAAATATGCTCCCATCTTCGTCCTATTCTTGCTCTATTTATTAATATTTACTAAGTACCAGTGACCTCACAGCACAATGGTAGGGCACCTGGCTCCAATGTTTACTAAGTACCTGCCGTGTTTTAGGGCCAGGCACTCTGAATAGAAAAGCGAATAAAACAGATTCTCCTCATGGAGCTTAGTGAGAGACACAGCCAGCAAACAGATCCCTTTAAATGCATTCCATAGATGCTCCAGGAGCACAGAGTAGGGACTCGGCTGGCCGAGTCTGGGCTTTCAGGAAAGACATTTGCTTTCCTAGAGCTGAAACGTGAAGAATGGTTAGGAGCTGGCCCGACAGAAAACGTGGGGGAAAGTATTTCAGGCAGAGAGAAACCCAATGGGAATACCTAGGGGTGAGAGAGAATTTGGTGCCTTTGAATAATCTAAGATAATTCAATAAAGCCGAAGATTAGATAAAGAAAGACATGTTTACAGATGGAACTGGGGAGATAAACAGGGACTAGATTATAAAAAGCATTGTAAACCACAGTGTAAGGATTAGAATTCACCTTAAAAGCAATAGGAAGTCATGGAAGGGTTGTATGTAAAATAACATGGTTAGATTTATGTTTTAGAATCATCACACATAATGTGGAAAATGAACTGGAAGAACACAAGACTGGAGACTGGGAGGCTAAATTGGCGGCTGATATAATAATTTAGGCAAAAGAAGATAGTGACCTGAATTATGGTCATGATGATAGGACTGAAGAAAACAAATGGGTTAGATGTTTAGTAGGTGGCCTCAACTGGTGGCCAATTGGTGATTTATGAGAAGCGGTGGGTGTGGAGAGAAAGAATGTCAAGAACGATACCCTGGATTACTGGCTACTGGGGTATTGCCATTCACTACGGGGAATATAAGGAAGAACAAGTTTGGGAAGAAAGATAATGAGTTCAGTTGTGGACACAATGGATTTGAAATGTCCACAGAACATTTAGAGACATCAAGAGCCCCAAGAGGTCTGGGCTGGTACAATACATTTGTGGGTAATCAGCATATAGCTGGTAATTGAAACCATGGAAGTATAAACCTAGGAAGAGTGTATACAGGCAGAAATTTTCTGGGACAGAATCTCATGGAACACTGATTCTTAAGAGAGAAACTGAGGAAGAGGAATCCCCAAAAGGGACTTAAAAATAATGACCAAACAGGTAGAAAAATCAGGAGAATTAGAAGTCACCAAAGTCAAGAGAAAAAAGCATTTCAAGAGGGTCACTAAAGTCATGGGGAAAAAGTATCTCAAGAAGACAAATGATACCAAATGATGCAGAAAAGTCAAGTAAGAGACAATTTTCGTTGGTTGTAACAACAAGGAGGTGTAAGTCAATCTAAATTTCACAAACACACACAGAGACACTTACATGCATACATACATGCTCACACAGACTCTAAACCCTCAAAGCATAGGTTAGTGCTCCTCTAAGATACACCGAGGGCCGCTCTGTCTCGTTTTCCTTCTCTTACCACCCCTCTCCTTTGTAGTTGCCATGCAACTCATTGGCAGCCCTCAACAGACCAAATGTCAAAGAAGAAAGAGAACGGGAGGTGGGGTGCAACTTAAGGTTCTGTGACCAAGGCTAAATCCATTTTGATGGTACCCTGATTCTCGCTGTGGTACTGAAACTTCCCAGTGCAAGCAACTTAGCATTTTTAACATAAATTGTAGAGATGAATGCCAACTTGACCAACTGAACTTATAAAGTTTAATTCTTATCTCCTAACAATTCAATTGACCTTTGTAAAATTTAAGAAGGGAGATCATGGACTATACATTTTAGTATTGCAAAACTTTTACTACTAGCTTTTGCTCTAGACAATGCCACCTAGACAGGAAACAAAAGTACGCTTAGCTTAATTTCCTTGCTATATTTAAAGAATTAGAAATTATTTTTTAAGGAAAAAATGCAGTTGGAAATGTCTGCTGCAAAGAAAATGACTGACCTATTTTCAAAGTCCAACTATAACTCAGAAATTCAAATGTATAAAGGATCTAATTGCTCAAGGGGTTCAATATATAAAAATTTTACATTTTCCTTTTTTTTTTACTCCTTTAAAACATATGGTTTAGTTTAAAAAAATAGGATTTATTTAGATAGCAGAAGAATGTCACATTATGTGACTCATATCCTACCTAAATTTTCTTTTTGGAAAATTTCCTCTAACAGATGAGTAATCTTATTTTATGCTGGATCAGCTCCACAACTTGATACAGTTATGGGTTTGAAATAGGAGTGAGTTGCTAGTTGTATGATTCAAATGCTCTTCGAGTACAATGTAGTCATCATATTACTTAAATAAAAAATTGAAATTATGTAGAAAATTTCTAATGGTCTTCATCACTAATGGAGTACACCAGTAACGTAAACCAGATTTTCATCTTGAAGAGAACTAGAAGTTCCCCAAGTTCCAAAAATGCAAAGAAGGCAAATATGTAAAATGATGAGCTTGACACTGATTGCAAGCAAAATTCTAAAATAGATTCTCAAACAGATGGTCTGTGAGCATTTAGAAATGTAAGAGGTGACCATCAAAAGCCAGCATGGGCTCAGTACAAACAAATTTTGCCAGATAAACCAATGTCCTATCAAAATAGGGTATTAGACTAATAGATTTGCAAAGCTGATGTATATACAAGGGAACCTAAAAAGGTGAAAAAAATTGAATTATTTGGCCATAATAGAGCATGCAGATATTCTCCTATGATCTAATTTATTCTGACTTTGCATAGTCAATCATTCAACAAATATTTATCGAGTACTTACTTAGTGTCTTGCTTGCACTCTGCTGAGTGCTCATACACCACCTCTTTTAACATAGTTCTACGTTGAGGTAGAAACTGGTATTCTCAAGAGGGAATAGAGTGTATGGCTTAGACACACAGACAGCATCCATTCGAATCCTGACTCTGTCACTTCAATGGCTGTGTGACCTTGAGAAAGTCACTTGATCTCTGCCTCCTAATAGTAACTACTTTGTAAAGGAATTGTGAGGATTAGCTTAGCCAATGTATGTAAACATCTTAGAAAAGTGTCTGGCACATAATATGAGTGCCAGCTAGAACAACTCCATTTTAGAGAGGTTCCAAGACATCATTGTTTCCCAAACCAGGATCTAAACCCAAGGCTGTTTGATGCCAAAGCCCACATCCTGAACCACGATAAAAATTACATTTTAAAAAATGTGTGACATTCTTAGATGATTTCAAAGAACCCTTGAGATCCACTTCTTTATACCTTTGTTTTAACAATGAACATTATACCTAACGTGTCTGGGAAGCTATTCCTGTGCTCCTGTGCTGAAACTTTCTTAGAGGCAAATGGGTCAGGAAATTGGGTTTGCAAATTTGAAGGCTATGGCCTTCACATTTTTTAAAAATTTTAATTGAGTTCCTAATAGTTTACATCAATGTGACTTTTAGTTGTACATTATTTCTTGACTGTCACCACATAAATGCTCCCATTCACCCCCTGTGCCCACCCCACACCCCCTTTCCCCTGGTAACCAGTGAACTGTTTTCTTTGTCCATGTGTTTGCTTACATTGCACACATGAGTGAAATCATCTGGCATTTGTCTTTCTCAGTCTGGCTTATTTCGCTTAGCATAATTCCCTCCAGGTCCTTCTGTGTTGTTGCAAATAGGATGATTGTGTCTTTTTTATGGCTGAGTAGTATTCCATTGTGTATATATATACCAATCTTCTTTATCCAACCATCAGTCAATGGGCACTTGGGTTGCATCCATGTCTTGGCTATCGTCAATAGTGCTGCAATGAACACAGGGGTGCATATGTTACTTTGGATTGTTGATTTCAAATTGTTTGGGTAGATACCCAGTAGTGGGATACCTGGGTCATATGGTGGTCCTATTTTAGTTTTTTAGAAATATCCATACTGTTTTCCATTGTAGCTGCATCAGTTTGCACTCCCACCAGCACTGTATGAGGGTTCCCTTTCCTCCACAACCTCTCCAGTATTTACTTTTAGCCTTAGTGATTATAGCCATTTTAACAGGCGTAAGGTGGTATCTTAGTGTTGTTTTGATTTGCATTTCCCTGATGCTTAGTGATGTTGAACGTCTTTTCATGTGTTCATTGGGCATCTTTATATCTTCTTTGGAAAAATGTCTGTTCATATCCTCTGCTCATTTTTTGATCAGGTTGTTTGTTTTTTATTGTTTAGTTGTATGAGTTCTTTGCATATTATGGAGATTAACCCCTTGTCAGATATATGATTTGCAAATATTTTCTCCCAATTGGTGAGTTGTCTCTTTGTTTTGATTCTAGTTTCTCTTGCTTTGCAGAAGCTCTTTCTTTAGTCTGATGAACTCCCACTTGTTTATTTTTTCTTTTGTTTCCCTTGTCTGAGAAGACATGGTATTCAAAAAGATCCTTTTTAGTTTAACGTCAAAGAGTGTACTATCTATATTATCTTCCAGGAGTTTTATGGTCTCAGGATTTATTTCAAGTCTTTGGTCCATTTTGAGTTTATTTTTGTTTTTGGTGTAAGATAATGATCTACCTTCCTTCTTTTGCATGCAGCTGTCCAGTTTTCCCAACACCATTTATTGAAGAGACTATCTTTTCTCCATTGTATGTTCTTGGCATATGGCCTTCATATTTTTAAAAGGCACATCATTACACCTCCGGAGACTGACTTGTGTTGACTTCATTTAATAGAGAATATGTACTGAATAGAGGAAACTTAGTAAGAATAGTAGCTAATGTTTATTATTGCTAAATATGAGCCAAGGCCTGTTCTAAGTGCCTTCATATATTATTTAATCCCCATGACCACTTTATGAGGGTATTATTATTAGCCCCATTTTTCCTTCAGAGAGGTTTGAAACTTGCCCAAAGTCACCCAGATGGTAAGTTGCAGACTTGGAATTTAAACCAGTTAGTTGGCTCTGGAGCCCGGGCTCTTTATCCATCAAAGTCCCTCTCATGAAACCATATCCAGGCATTCTAAGCCTTGCCAAAGAACCTCACAGAAGTCGCCTATTTGTTTCCAGTGACCTTCCTCACAGCCTGTTTGGTCATTTGGAATACCAAAGTCCACTTACTTAATCAGCCATTCTCCACATTTCCATGTTTCTTCAAATGCCTCCTCATCAAGAGGTCTCCTTCCTGATCGCGCTACCTGCACAGTCACCTCCTGGCCACTCTCTCTCATCCACGCCTGAATTTACTTTTCTTTGTATCACTTATCATTGCCAGGCATGATGCATTTGCCTGTTTGTTGATTATCTTACCATCCACCTGTGTCTAAATATAAACTTCGTCTATTTTGTTTACTACATTATCCCCGTGCTTAGAATAGAGCCGGGCACTAGAATATTCACAAAAAATATTGATATAAGTGTCTGAATTCCTACAGATTTTCACTTGTTACGCAATCTAATTTTTATCATTAATACCAGAAACAAAAATTAAAGAAAAATGCCACCAGCAGATGTATATAATCTCTATTAATTTCAATCTTCCCTTCCAGGCCCTGTTTATAAGCAATACTGATTTTTCTTTTTACAGATATGTACTCATAACACAGATTTCAATAAACATTCTGTCTTTTTGGATAACGTTATCAGACCAGATTAAAAAATCCATTGCTGAATGGATTTTTGTTTGTCAATGACTTTCAACAAACTACATGTTCAGGCTCAGTTTTGTTTTGTTTTGTTTTGTTTTTTTGAAGTAAAAGCAAATTTGGTTAAGGCTTTGCCATTCACACAATATAAGTCATGTTCCCCTGCATTTCACATTGCCAGAGGTAGAAATTACAGGTCTCATCCAGTAGTACCTAACTACAGCAAGATTCTTGAGATACAAGCTATGCTTTCCTTTCAGACAACCTCTTAGATATCATTTAAAAAATTTCCTAGTCACCCTAGTCACTAAAGAAACCACACTTCAGTGATACAGATCTAGCATTTTATGTGCTACAAATTTCTTCACAAAATGTTTTAGCAGCATTTTGATGAACTCAGAAGTTGCAAAAAATATCAAATGGAGATTTTTCTTTGCACTGTCAACATGGTGAGAATACCCCGGCGAAATATGAAATCTGAAAGTAATGGTTACCTGAAAAGAGTTTGTGCTAGAAACTGCATTAGCTCTCTGTTGCTTCTTAGCAGCTTAAACAAGATACATTTAGTATGTCACAGTTTCTGTGAGTCAGGAATCCAGGCACAGCTCAGTTAGGTCTGCTTAAGGGTCTCTCTTAAGGCTGCAATCCAGATGTCAGCCAGGGCTGGAGTCTCATCCGAAAGCTCAACTTGGGGGAGAATCTGTTTCCAAGCTTACTTATATGATTGTTGGCAGCATTCAATCCCATTTGGGCTGTGGATTGTGGGCCTCAATCCACAATTTGTTGGCTGGAGGACACCCTTACTTCCTTGCCATATGGACCCCCCAACATAGAAACTTCCTTCATCAAAGTCAACAAGGCAGAGAATCTGCTAGCAAGATGGAAGTTATACTCCCTTATAATCTAGTCACAGAAGTGTCATCTCAGTGTTGAGGTATTCTATTGGTTAGAGGAAAGTCACTCAAAGAAAGCAGATTCGACCCTGAATACCAGGAGGTGGGGATCATTGCGGGCTGTCTTAGAGGCTGCCTACCACTGAAGTACTATTTCAAAATAATTCTACATTGCTTGTCAAAGAGAGGTGCACACACGGTACCACCTTCTGGCCATGGCTGCCCACTGTTACCTCACTAGACAGTCAGCATCATCTGGTGTTCTCTCACTTCTGCTGAAGCTGCTGCTTCTGAAAGAACCTAAGCCTTCCTTCCTAGGGAACTTTAGGAAGAGGAAATCAGGGTGAAATCAAGCAATAAAGTAGAAACTTTTCCTCTTAAATCATAAATTTGAATAAAGAGTTGATCAATGGTATAGGTGCAGCATCCCTGGGCTTTGGGGCTAAAGGAGAGTGGCTACAAATGACATATTCTGTACAAATGACATATTCTGTAAGAGTCTCTCAATCGAGCACCAGTATCACTTTTGCACGTACAACTTCTCCTATTGCTTGTTAATAAAAGCTCGATGCCAATCTCACTCTTGCCTGCATGTAAGCTCTGAGACTACAGTCAGATCTTGTCATGTCTCTTTGCATTAATGAGCCCTACTTCATGGCTGTACTTCTAACTGTGTGTGAAGTCTGAGCATAAGAAATTGAGTTTGGATCATCTAAAGCAGCAACTGTCTTCTCTGTATAGATGTCAATGGCAAAGTAATCAAGTGAGGAAAGTCAAGATCGTCACAGAGAAAGAAAATAAACTGGTTCAGTGTTAAGGTGAAGATCATATAATTGGCATAGAAATGGATTCCCATTTACAGGAAGCAGCACAGTGTAGTAGTTACGTATACAGTGCTTTGAGAGACTGCCTGGGTGTGAATCCTGGTTCTGTGATTTCCTGTGTGACCCTGGGCAAAGTACTTAATTACCCTGTGCCTTGGGTTTTGCCATCTTAAAAGAGAGACAATCATTTTACCTACCTTATTAGGATTAATATTTATAAGTGCTTAAATCAGGGTCTGGCACAAAGTAAATGTTACATGCATGCTTGTTAAATAAAGAATCTGTTTAAGGTTTTACTTCATGCAACTTCCAGTTTCTGGTCCAGCACATGGTCAGCTTGGAAATGGTCACTCCTGTCCACACAATCAGAAAAAAGCTGAACAAACTAAAAATAAACAACTTTTCTTAGAGCCACAACAGAAGTGAGGTCACAGGACAAACAATTGTCACAAAATTTGAAGAGGCAGACGGGGATACAGGAAACCACAATTTAACACAGCAGAAACTCATACACGGAAACCTCTACAGGAAGCAGTCTGTGGTCGGAACCCTAGGCTGTGATGATGGACTAATTGCTGGAGTTCAGTGTAGAAAGTCTAAGGGCTAAAAACTCCAGTTGGGGGGCCACTCACAGGGTAGGTCTCACACTTCTGTGAGTTTTACCTCCAGAAGCGCTACCAGGCTCTCACAATGAAGACTGGAGAAAAAAAAATTTCCTCATGCTTCTGGCAAGAGGCAAGGAAAAGTAGCCATTTTGATATAGAGCCAGAACACTCTGTTCTTCTTAACAAGACCCATGCTTAAGAGAAGCTACTTCACCAGAGCCCAACAGACTTCAGTTTTACCAGAGCCTAACTGACCTGGGGGAAGAGAAAGACCTACTTCCGTCCCCTCCTAGCCTTCCTGTCTCACTGAAGGAGGGTGGGGTCGGAGACTGAGAACCACTTGAAAGGTCACAGCCCAGTGGCCCAGACTCACTAAAAGACTGAGACCAAATCATAGGACTATAGAGTGCTTCCCCTCCCCCACACCTTACCAACGCATCACTACGTACCACAGTTCCTTTTATTCTGTACATGATGCCTGGTTTTCAAAAAAAATTACAAGGTATACTAAAAGACAAAAAATACAGTTTGAAGAGATAGAGCAAACATCAGAACCAGTCTCAGATATGAGAAGGATGTTGGAATGATAAGACTAGGAATTTAAAATAACTATAATTAATATACTAAGGGTTCTAATGGAAAAAATAGACAACATGCAAGAACATAGGAGAGCATCTACATGACCTTGGGTTTGGAGATGATTTTTAGATATAACATCAAAGACACATCCATGAAAGAAAAATTGATAAGCTGGACTTCACTAGAATTAAAAACTTCTGCTCTGTCAGAGACGTTGTCAATAGAAAGAGAAGGCAAGCCACAGACTGAGAGAAAATATTGCAAAAGACATAGCTGATAAAGGAATATTATCCAAAATATACAAAGAACTCTTCTTCCTTTTTTTCTGAGGAAGATTAGCCCTGAGCTAGCATCTGTTGCCACTCTTCCTCTACTTTATATGTGGGTTGCTGCCACAGCATGGCTGACAAGTGGAGTAGGTCTACGCCTGGGATCCAAACCCACAAACCCGGGCCACTGAAGTGGGGCGTGCTGAATTTTAACCACTACCCCACAGGGCCGGCCCCTACAAAGAACTCTTAAAACTCAACAATAGGAAAATGTAAAACTCAACTAAAAAAATAGGCAAAGTATCTGAACAGAGACCTCACCAAAGATTTACAGATGGCACATAAGCATATGTATTTTCTCAACATATGTTCAACATTATATGTCATTAAGGAACTGCAAAGTAAAATAATAATTAGATACCACTATACACCTTTATAATGGTCAGAATCCAAAACACTGACATCAAATGGTGGTGCAGATGCGGAGCAACAAGAACTCTCATTCATTGTTGGTGGGAATGCAAAATGGCACAGTCACTTTGGAAGACAGTCTGGCAGGTTTCTTACAAACCTGAAGATGCTCTTACCGTATGATCCAGCAGTCGTGCTCCTTGGTACTTAGCCAAATGAACTGAAAGCTTATGTCCACACAAAAGCCTGCATATAAATGTTTATAGCAGCTTTATTCATAATTGCCAAAACTTAGAGGCAACCCAGATGTCCTTCAATAGGTGAATAGATAGACAAATTGTGGTACATCCATACAATGGGTTATTCAGTGATAAAAAGCAATGAGTTATCAGGCCACAAAAAGACACGGAAGAACCTTAAATGCATATTGCTAAGTGAAAGAAGCCATTCTGAAAAGGCTACATACTGTTCAATTCCAGCTATATGACATTCTAGAAAAGGCAAAACTGTAGCGGCAGTAAAAAGATCAGTGGTTGCCAGCGGGTGGGGAGAGGGAGGGCTGAACAGGTGGAGTACAGGTGATTTTTTAGGGCAGTGAAACTATTTTGCATGATACAGTAATAGTGAATACATGTCATCATACATTTGTCAAAATCCATAGAATGTACAATACAAGAGTAAACCCTAAGGTACAGTATGAACTTTGGGTGATAATGATGTGTCAGTGTTGGTTCATCAATTGTAACAAATGCAGCACATAGATGGGAGATATTGATGGTAGGGGCAGCTGCATGTATGGGGGAGGGGTATCTGGGAACTCTGTATTTTCCATTCAGTTTAGCTGTGCTCTTAAAAATGTCTAGTAATTAAAAAAAATGCTGTTAAAATATAGCTCAGGTTTAGATTGTAACTGAAAGCTTTCCTTCCGCAAAATAAGTGAAGAGCAAATTGGAAATCATTGTATGGAAGCCCGACTTTGCTGGCACCTATTGCACTGCCCAGTACATAGTAGGAGCTTCATAACTTTTATTCTGCCTCCACTTCACTCCAGAAATCTGTAAGCCCTCAGTTAGCAGTGTCCCCTGGGGAAGGGGAAGTGGATGACACCTGCAAGCACATTTTGCACAAAATAGGCTGGGAATCCCAAAGCTATGAAGAAGAACACGAGTATCTCTTTCTCCGAGAAATTCAGACTGGGGCTTCTGTAACTTTGGTCTGTGTAAGAATCACCTGAAGGGGCTGTTAAAACACAGATTTCAGGGCACTTTCTGAAGAGTTTCTGATTCAGTAAGTCTGGGGTAGGACCTGAGAATTTGCATCAACTGATACCCTGATGATGCTGATGCTGATGCTGCTGGTTAGCGGATCACATTTAAAAATTGCAAGCATTTTGATGGTTTTTCAAGATGAAGTCGGCTCAGTAGACATTTTGGAATTTATAAAGGAGTTTGGGACCAGCAATCTAGATGAAAGGGACTAAGGAACTTCTCAAAAGGCTGCATTTGCTTGGCTAGCACACTGTCTACTTAGAATCAGAGTTCTTTTGGGCGTTTTGAGGTATGGAGACTATGAGAAGGGCCTATGCAAAATAGCAGCCTATATTTTGTTTTGCTGTCAGTGAGTTTTAACAATATTTTGGATCCTTTTAGATAGGGCATGTGCTGTGGGGGTCACCACGGTCCCCATTACTTCCTATAGTCCTATAACTGAGCAGCTTCACTCATATGTAATCTGCCTGGACCCTGAAGTCACTTGACTTTGCAAGCCCTGTACTAGATGATCTTTCAGATCCCACACAGCTTTACAATTATAAGATGTTATCTGTAGACTTCCCCTTTAGTGCCAGAGAGGAAGTTCCTACTAACACAGAAAAGAGCCATTGCCACTCAGTATGTTCACCTACCTATTCTCATACTACAATGAGGAATTTTCAGGTGAAAAATCACTTTATGGGGGCCAGCCCAGTGGTGCAGCAGTTAAGTGCGCACGTTCCGCTTCTCGGCAGCCCGGGGTTCGCAGGTTCGGGTCCCAGGTGCGGATATGGCACCGCTTGGCACACCATGCTGTGGTAGGCGTCCCACATATAAAGTAGAGGAAGATGGGCACGGATGTTAGCTCAGGGCCAGTCTTCCTCAGCAAAAAGAGGAGGACTGGCAGTAGTTAGCTCAGGGCTAATCTTCCTCAAAAAAAAAAAATCACCTTACGAATATTATAACATCCCACAACAATATAATTTATGATGAACACAGGCATTTTCCTTTAAGAAAATGGTATATATTGGGGCTGGCCCCATGGCCGAGTGGTTAAGTTCCCAAGCTCCGCTTTGGTAGCCCAGGGTTTCGCTGATTCAGCTCCTTGGCGCAGATATGGCACCGCTCGTCATGCCATGCTGAGGCGGCGTCCCACATGCCACAACTAGAAGGACCCAAAACTAAAATATACAACTATATACTGGGGGGATTCAGGGAGAAAAAAGCAGAAAAAAAAAAAAAGATTGGCAACGGTTGTTAGCTCAGGTGCCAATCTTTAAAAAAAAAAAAAGAAAATGACATATAAAACCAGAGGTAGAAATTCATACATAAGTAAATATATAAGGCACATTATAATAGTTTAGTGTTGCCAGATTTAGTAAAAAAAAAAAAAATACAGGATGCCCAGTTACATTTAAATTTCACATAGATAATTTTTCAGTATAAGTATGTCCCATGCAAAATTTGGGACAAACTGGACATACTTACAATAAAAAAATTATTTGTTGTTTATCTGACATTCAGTTGTAACTTAGCATTCTGTATTTGATCTGGCAATCTGTCTTAGTTTCCTATTGCTGCTATAACAAATTGCCACAAACTTAATGCCTCAAAGCAACACAAATTTATTATCTTACAGTTCTGGAGGTCAGAAGTCTAAAATGTGTCACCAAGGCTACGTTCCTTTTGGAGGCTCTAAGAAAGAATCCGCTTCCTTGCCTTTTCCAGCTTCTAGAGGCTGCCTACATTCCTTGGCTCATGGCCCCTTCCTCTGCTTTCAAAGCCAGCAGCATAGCATCTTTTCTCCTCTCTGACCTCTGCTTTGGTTGTCTCCCTCCCTCCTTCCCTCTTTCCCTCCTTCCTTTCTTCTCTCCCTCTCTTCTCCCTCCCTCCCTCCAAATATAACTCTACTGCCTCTCTATTATAAGCACCTTTGGGATCACATTGGGCCCACCTGGATAATCTCCCCATCTCAAAATCCTTAATTTAATCACATCTGCAAAATAACTTTTGCCATACAAGGTAACATATTTACAGGTTCCTAGGATTGGGACAAGGACATCTTGGGGGAGGGGGCATTATTCTGCCTACCACAAACCCCATAATAGTTATTTAAGTTATGAGTTTAACCCACAATAACAAATTCTACTTTTATTATTATTTCTAATTCTATTTAAGCTATTTTATTTGTAGAAATCTCATTAGCACAGAACTTTTCTGGATCATATTTATTGTTTAGACATTTTCTTTTTAAAGATGAGATTAGATCAAAGGACTTCAGTCATGTGCCTGAGATAGAGCAATGTGCCTAATTTTCTTTGTGTCTAGGATTACCCACGCGTAACAACATCCTGAATGCAGTGAAAATCAAAACGTCCCCTGATTCTCTTCCCATCTCATTTTGTTGTATTTATGATAAGTTGAAGACTGATAATTTTTTATTCCTTTAAACACAGAGGAAAAACTTAATAATAGTATGAGAGATCATTATATAGACTCCTGGGCATAGCAGATGACAAGAATGAAAGGGGAAGCCCTTTTAACCATTCAGGAGAAACTAGAGATGAACCTGATAATCTAGGGTTATTTATAATATGAAGAAAAAACATGGAAGGGAAATATACACTCTATCTGACTTACTAGTGTTCATTCTTCTCTTAGTCCACTTGGGCTGCTATAACCAAAATAACACAGACTGGGTAGCTCATAAACAATATCAATTTATTCCTCACAGTTCTGGAGACTGAAAGCCCGAGATTGGGGTGCCAGCATGGTTCGGTGAGGGCTTCCCTCTGGGTCGCAGACTTCTTGTGGTATCCTCATATGGTGGAAGGGGCCAGGGAGCTCTGTGGGGTCTCTTTCATAAGAGCACTAATCCCATTCACGAGGGCTCCACTCTCATGACCTAATCACCTCCCAAAGGCCCCACCTTCTAACACCATCACCTTTGTGGGTTTAGGATTTCAACACATGAATTTGGGGAGACACACACATTCAGACTATAACAGTTGTCAATGCCTAAAATCTTTTCGCATATTAACTATGTGGTTTCCAGGTTGAGTCTTCAGAAGCAACAAAACAAATTCCTTTGTTAAAATGTAGTTGAAAGCCAAAATTCCTTTAAATAAAAAAAGTTAAATGTGTCAAAATAAGAAAAGGAAAACACAACTATTTATTTATGTATTTGAGGTAACTTTGGTTTACAACATTATATAAATTTCAGTTGTACATCATTATATTTTGATTTCTGTGTAGACTACGTCATGTTCACCACCCAAAGACTAATTGCCATCCATCACTGTCCACATGTGCCCTTTTACTCCTTTCGCCCTCCCCACTCTCCTCTTCCTCTCTGGTAACCACCAATCTAATCTCTACATCTGTGTGTTTGTTTGTTGTCACTATTGTTTTCATCTTCTACTTCTGAGTGAAATCTCACTTATTGCACTTATGATAATACCTTTAAGGTCCATCTGTGATGTTGAAATGGCAAGATTTCATCTTTTTATGGCTGAATAGTATTCCATTGTGTATACCATGTCTCTATCCATTCATCCATTGATGGGCACATAGGTTGTTTCCAAGTGTTGGCTATTGTGAATAATGCTGCAATGAACAAAGGGGTGCAAATGTCGATTTGAATTAGTTTTTGTTTTTGTTTTTGTTTTACTTTTTCTGATGATAAAAGCTATTCATGTGCCTTACAGAAGATTAGGTATATTCATAAAGAAAAAGAAAAAAATTTTGCCAAAATCCCATCACCCAAATATAACCATCTTAACATTTTGCATTATTTCTTTCCAGGATAATTTCTGGAAAATCAGTTTTTATGTAGACAAATTGTACAGCAGACATATTACACAGTAAATAAAATATAAGCTTCCATTTGTTCATTTATTCACCCACCCATTAATTTCTTTCACCAGGCGTGCCGTAATAGGCCATGCATGCATTTATTCAAAGGTACGCTACAATCTCAGTGGGTGCTATAAAGGTTAATAAGACATGGGTCTTTACAGTCTAGCAGAATTGCATTTAGTCAAGATTCTTTTAGTCACTTAACAAAAGACCAATTCAAATGCATTGGCTTACCAACTGGAAACTCCAAGAACTGGTGCAAACTATTTCTACATAAGAGCTCCACTTCCCTCTCTTATTTCTCAGTTCTGCTGGCCTTTGTCTGATTTCATCTTCAAACAGCTTCTCTCCATGTGGTGGCAAGGTGGCCCCTGACAGCTCCAGACTTGCGCGGTCCTTATAGTTTATAATCCTAGAGAAGGAAAGACCTACGCTTTCCCAAAGTTCACACGTCAAGACTGATGGGTAAACTCTGGCCCTGCCTGGCTGAACAGTCAAGGAAGACAGAGGGTTAGGGTTCCATGATTAGCAGGACCTGGTCACATCCATGCCTGCTATTAACACTAGAATCACATGGGGTCAGGAAAGGGCATTTCTCTAAGAAACAAAAGAGTGCTGGTCAGACAAAGCAATAGATGTCCAATAAAGAGGACAGAAGATGTATACTCAAATATTTTTTTGAAAACCAGGTTCTATTTAGACAGATCGTCCAGGTTAATATACTAACTCAAAATGATTCTTTTATAAGAGCATAATGTACATTATATGAATCTCTTCTCAAACTTCAAAAACTTTTTTTGCCCCTGAAAGCATAAAACAAAGCTCCCTTGGAGGTTTCAAAGTTTCTTAGTGAAAACAAGGCTGTGAAATAAAATTACTAAATGCCCACTAAAAGAACCCAAGGATTTAAATTGTGAAATTAACCAGGAGTTCTGTTGTGAAACTCTATTAGAAACATGAACTCCTGTTGTTAAAGAACTTACATGGCCTGGACCCTGTAATCCCCTTGCCTATTTTGAAAATCCATCAACTGTATGAGCATATGGATATAATTTGTCCACCCTCCTCCTTCTTCACAATTCCTGTCTCCAGACCATGTTCAGCTCATCCTATCTCAGTCTTAGCTCACGTTGCTCCTTCTGCTTGAAACAGTTTTGCTTTCCTCCAGGTGATATGGGCTGCTCCGTGTCATCAC
Organism: Equus quagga; assembly: GCF_021613505.1. Lineage (NCBI taxonomy): Eukaryota > Metazoa > Chordata > Mammalia > Perissodactyla > Equidae > Equus > Equus quagga. The sequence goes on from NC_060269.1 coordinate 14,597,786, forward strand.
TAAGGATTTCCTTAACTCAAATGTTACAACCACAAAGTGACCTCTTCCTGCAACCACTCCTATTAAAATCACATTCCCATTCGCAGATAGCACTGTGTGTGACATTTTTATTTGTGTAGGTTTTTATTGTTTGTCTCTTCCAAAGAGAATAAAAATTCCTTGTCGTCGTTGTCGTCCCCCTCACTGCCTCAGCCCCTCCTTTCTCCAGCACTTGAATTATTCTTGGGACACAGGAGGCCCTCACAAATAATATAAGCGAAGTACATGGATTGCAAGTGGTACAAATTGAAACTACAATGTATCACTGATAGAAAAAAAAAACCCGTGAGAACAGACAAAAGAAGCGGAATGCAGCCTGTGCAGGAGTTACAGTGCCTATCAGTTCTAAAACAGATGGAAGCAAAATAATAATATGCAAATACTTGAAGAGTGCTTACTCCATGACAGGCACTGTTCTGAGCATTTTACATGTATTAACTAGTTTTTAGCCTCATAAAATAGGTTTATCACTCCTGTTTTGCAGATGAACAAAATGACGCATATAGGCTAACTTGGCCAAGGTCACAGAAACAGGCAAAGGCAGAGTCAGAATTTGAACCTGGGTAGTTTGGAGTTCCCGCTTTTATTACTTGATACTCCCTCTCCGTAAAAGCCCAGTGGTTCGCAGCACGGACACACTAAGGTTCCTCCACGTCCACAAAAATAAGTCTATCCCCTTAAAATAAAATGGAGAGCTTGCAAGATATAAACAGTGAATCTCGTTTCAGCCAATGGTTGTTATATCATTAGTTACAAAGTGGGAATATTCTCAATTCTTGTCAACTTCTCAGGTCTACCAGGTTTCACCGACAGCCAGTAATAGCCCAGCTCACCGTCTCAACTTTCTTCTGCCCTCTCCTCTCTACTTAAGCCCATTCATTCCGGGGTTTCTCCATTGAATCTACCCCAAATTCTACCTCTGCAGCTTTCTCGCGGCCAAATCTCAACACCCACATCTGCAAAAAGCAGTAACACCTGTCTAGCCTACCCTGCCAGGAGTGCGGAAAGGGTGGACTGTGAGATATTAATTTCTATCACTGATGGTTACTTTGGAGTCCTTTTTCTCCTACTCTTTACGATAAAAGAAATAGTCCTTTCCGTTCGGAAACTTGCCCCCTCGAAGCTCCTTAGCTTCTCCCAGCCATCCCCACCCGCTCCAACTTCGCTTTGAGCCTGCGCTCTAGCGACGGCCCCCCAGCCTTTGCTTTCTCACGTCAGCCGCCGCCCTTTGATGACGTAAATCTCCTGCGCCGCCGAGCAAGCACGGCGCGCGTGAAGAGGCTCCGGGCCCCTTTTCTTCACGGATTCCGGTCCCCGTGGGTCCCCTGACCCGACAGCATGAAGGAGACACCACTTTCAAACTGCGAGCGCCGCTTCCTACTCCGCGCCATCGAAGAGAAGAAGGTAAACGGCCCCCGGGTCGCGCGCCGCCCGCAGCCTTCCGGCTTGGACGCGCAGACCTGGCCCGCGCAGGCCCGGGAGCCCCTGGAGGACGGGCTATGGCTCCAGAGGGTTGTTTCCAGGCTCGAGTCACCCCAGCGACTGTCAGCGCCCGGGCACCTGGTTTCTTCCTTCCTATGGGGGTCGTTCGGATCCCACGTTTCTCAGGGTGTTTAGCCCAGGGTACAAAGTAGCTACTCAGTAAATATTTGTTAAAGAAATAAACGAATGAACATTGTGCTTACAGCGGCTGGATGGCAGACAAACCTATGATTATAGGAACATCAAGATTTCGTTTGGAACAGATTATGGGTGCTGTGTTGTGGAACTTGGGAAAACAAGGTAACAAAGGATTCAAATTAGATATACGCTCAATAGGGAGACGTTTAAAAGAACCTTATTGACTCAGTTGTTTACAAAGCACCCAGAAAATCTGAGCAGTACTTTGTTTAGCTGCCAAAAATAAGCATATTTTCTTTACTGTAAGATTTTTGTGTTTTATAGTCACACTTTAAGGTTTTCGTTGTAAATATGTTTTGTCACATGAGTGTTACATAGTTCTTTCCGATCTCTATAAATCGTATATACAGCCAGCAGTGACTGCACTGAATTTGTTTCCAGCACTTCTCATTAAGTAGGTCCTACTTTCCTCTTTTTCCTGGGTGACATGAGATTTAGGTTTTTAATATTCATTTGGAAGTTGTGAGGATATTGGTCAGATAATGTTAGTGAACCATGCCGTGTGAAAACTTAAGAAATCTCAAGTTTTTGTGCCTTCTTGTATCAGTAAATATTTGTTTTAGAAAAGAGAAGGTCATTGATTTTTTTTTTTTAAAGTCTGGGAAATAGTCAATATTGTAATAAGAGATATTTTTTCCCAGTCATCTCTTTGGGTATGCCAATATGTGTTTTATTTCTGTATATATTCTACTACTGCTATACATGTAATTTCCACTTCTAATGATATATGGTGTGCAGTGTGTTATTACTCAGAGTGAGACTGGAACTTAGTTGTTAGCTGTTTTGGTTTTCTTCTTTTTTTAATTGGAAGGGAATTACATTTAGTTAACAGATTTGTACTTTATCTTTACAGAGTTCTTGGGCAGGTTTCCTGTGAACTTGTGTCTCCAAAACTCAATAGGGCAACAGAAGGTATTCTTTTTTTTAACCTTGAACTCTCTCAGATGGCTGCCCCAGCTTTTGAACCTGGCAGGTATTTAAGTCTTTTTTCTTAAGCCGCTTTAGCTAGAGGAGAACCTAACAGCAGTGAGCTATTGTTTTAATGCCTGGTGTTATACTTCATGACGTTAGCCCATTCCTATTTTCGTAGGCAGTCAGATCTCTTGGTGAAGTTGAATCGACTCTTGGAAAGATGTCTAAGAAATTCGAAGTGTATAGACACTGAATCGCTCTGTGTTGTTGCTGGTGAAAAGGTGGGGAACATGCCCAAAATTCTTAATCTTAGGATGAGCATTGTTGATTCATGGATCCCTCTGTATCTGATTTCCTTCTCAGAGCTTCAGTTAATTCAGTTTTATGCTGGCCCCCTTCACTTCAAATGTTTCTCAGTGCTACCCATAAAACTTGGTGTTATCTCTCTCTGTAGGAACAAAAAAAATTGGTGAAAATAGCAACTTGGATTTGTGTAAAATGTCTTATTCGAAGCATTTGTAGTTTTTCATATATTCTCATTTATTTTCTTATATTATTTAAGTGAGTTGATAGAAGCAGGTAATGTTTTCCTTTTTTATGGATAAAGAACTGAAGAACAGATTAAATCCGTTTGGATAGTGACTTATACAGGGCCACACACTGAGTCAGTGGTAGGCTGAATGGGAAATCTCACTCTCAGTAAATTGTGCTACACGATGATATTAGAACTTTATTCTTGATTAAGGTATTTAACCATCTTTTTGACTCCAGAGAAGCCACTTACTTAGCCTTTCCACATTCCATACTTGAATATGAAACCTCGTATTCGCATTACTTGTAAGGTGAGCATAAATATTGTCAAGTAGACCTAAGAGTTTGAGGTTTTTAAGTTAGAAGACACAATAAAAATATGATTAGGCTTGGGGTTAGGGAAATCTTAGTATTAAATGTAGAGTGGTTCTGTTTATTTAGAGTATATATTTTGTTGTCAAATGACTCATAGAACGCTGAACTATTGGTATTTCAGATGTTGGTCTTGCTTAACATTTTGCTAAATATATTTTTGTTTTTACAATAGGAGTAACTGCATGTTTTAACAGCAAGAGAAAAATTTGCACACAGTGTTACTTTTCCTTATAAATAGCCACTGGTTGTGATCAGTTAGGTTTCATTTTTGTTTTAAATTCACAACTAGGTTTGGCAAATACGTGTGGACCTACATTTATTAAATCATGATGGAAATATTATTGATGCTGCCAGCATTGCTGCAATTGTAGCCTTGTGTCACTTCCGAAGACCTGATGTCTCCGTCCAAGGAGATGAAGTAACACTGGTAAGCTCCCGTGATATGAGCCAGGCTCCTTCCTATGAGTGAATGAGTATCCTTGATGTGCAGACAATGTGTTATTAGTGAAGTCTTGTAGAAGGCAGTTAGGTATGTTCTAAAATTTGTTCATGAAGCAGAAACTGCATGTGGTCAAAATTGCCTTTGGATTCTCTTAAATATCCTGTATAGAAGTGTCTGTCAATAAAAGCATTCCCTAGCCTGGTTTTCTAGAATAGAACTAGGTGACTTCTTTGGATTGAGCATTTAGATGAAGTGGTTGGCTTATGTTTAGGGCTCACATATGTGAAAAATACATGATTTTTAGCACAATCAAATACTTGTGCTTACTTTCTGGCAAAAGTCCATCAGAAACACCTGGAAGGCTTGTTTAAACATTGCTAGGCTCCACTCTCAGAGTAGGATGGGGGTAGGCCCTACGAATTTGTACTGCTAACAGAGTTCCCAGGTGATAGTGGTGCTGCTGATGCGAGGACCACATTTTGAAAATTGTTGACTTATGCTATTTACATTTTCTTTCTCTTTTGTGCTGACTATGTCAGTTTATATAAATTATATGCTAGAGTAATGAAAATGCACTGTGGTGGTAGTTTGATCCTGAAGTTGCAAAAGGAAACATCAGATGCCAAATTCTCTAAGCAGTCATTCACGATGCTGCTTTTAGGCATTAGACTCGAGCAGGCTCTTTAAAGACTTAGAGGTAGGGACAGAAGTTTATTAACAATAGAGACATTTTCCTTTGGAGAAGGGAGTTGGTATAAGGAAGAAAAAAAAATAGAGTGCAATTAGTAGACGAAAAAAAGATATCAACTAAAAAATAGTAGAGAGTTATTCCTGGTGGTGATGTAAAATGGTACAGACATGTTGGAAAAGTTTGGCAATTTCTTAAAAAGTTAAGTGTAAACTTATACGGCCAAGGATTCCATGCCTGGGAATCTACTAAGGAGGAATGAAAGTCTCTGTTCACTCGAAGACTTATGTGAATGTTCGCAGCAGCATTATTCGTAATAGCCCCAAACCGGAAGCAATCCAAATGTTGATCAGCTAGGGAATGGACAAACAAAATGTGATGTGTCTTTACAATGGAATACTATTCAACAGTAAAAAAAAAAAAAAACCAAACTATTGATATATACTACAAAGTGGATGAAACACATAAAGTTGAAAGGAGGCAGACACAGAAGACTACCGACTGTTTGATTCTACTTATATGCAATGCCCAGAAGAGGCAGATTTATAGAAACAGAAGTAGATCACTGATTGCTTGGGGCTGGGAGTGGGAGTGAGAACTCACTCCAAACAGGCTCAAGGGCATTTTGGGGGGATAATGGAAATGTTAAAAAACTGGATTGTGACGATAGTTACGCAACTATAAATTTACTAAAAAGTGAATCCTGTACTTAAAATGAGTGGATTTTATGGTATGTAAAGTATACCTGAATAAAGCTTTTTCACCTGTGCATAAAGTTTTACAGACTGTGAGTGGCAAAGTCAAAGAGGTAATTATAAAAGAAGTTATTTAGGTGCTTACTGAGGAGTAAAGGAACTTAATTTTTTTAATATTTTGTGTCAAGATGATTTTTGTATGTTCCTAACTTAGTGACTGTGATTACTGAAACATTTATTTTCAAACAGTATACACCTGAAGAGCGTGATCCCGTCCCGTTGAGTATCCACCACATGCCCATTTGTGTCAGTTTTGCCTTCTTCCAGCAAGGGTAAGTCTCATCCTTGTCATGGGCCGAAATTATAAATGCAATTAGGAACGTTTTTGTTCTACTCAAATGTGCCATGGACAAATGAACAAACCCTTCCTTTAATATTAAAGCACCTCATAGTTCTGTTCTTTCTTTGTAAGGGCATTAGTTGGCAAAGAGCTTTCTCAATAGAAGTGACAAACTTTTCTATAATGAAGAGACTTCACAGTGTGTTTATCTTTTCATGGCATGCTTACAAATTTATGAATTTACCGCAACTTTGTAGTGTCTTATCTTTCCTAGAGATGTACAGGTGTTAAGAGAATTGTATGCTAGGCTCTAATTTGGGAAAATGGGGTGAGAATTACTGTGGATTACTGGAAGACAGAGCACTTTGGAGCACATTAGAGGGTGTTGTTATAGGAGCAGGTCGAAAGGAATGGTTCACAAATGGGGAAAAATCTAGTTTATTTCAGTTCTGCACTTTCTTCACAACTCACTGCTAATTCCGCCCATAACAGAGAACCTGGAGTCTTAGGTCCATGTAATGGTGTCTTTAAATGAAAGCTTCGGCCTTAAATCCCTTTAGAAACAAAGGGAGGTATAAATAAGATATTTTAACAATTTTATGAATAAGAACTAGAGAAAAACTTTTAGTCATTGTTGTGTAGAATTTCATGAGAGGAAAATCGACCAGCGCTGTCCAGTAAAAATGCAGTGTGAACCATACATATAATTAAAAATTTTCCAGTAGGTACATTAAAAAGGTAAAAAGAAACAGGTAAAATTAATTTTGATTTATTTTACTTAATATATCTACAATTTTAATATGCAATCAATATCTTAATTGTTCATGAGGTATTTTATGTTCTTTTATTTCTACTAAGTCTTTGAAAGCCAGTATTTTAGACTCATAGTACATCTCAGGTTGGACTAGCCGTATTTAAAAGGCTCAATAACCACATGTGACTAGAGGCTAAGATTGGACAGTGCAGAAATAGACTATTTTTTTAATGAGCCATTTGCAGAACCTAGAAGAACTTTAGAGTACAGGACATTAGGAAAACTTTAAGGGTAACCAAATTAATGTTATCTAAGTTTTTATTAATGAGTCACAAGTCATTTAATCAGAGTGATAACATTAGGTTTGGGTTATAGATTATTTAAATAAAACCAATATGAACTTAATGTGATTTTTACTATAATAGGAAGTGATATCCACTTAGCGTTCATTTTGTGTCCATAAAAACAGTAATTCTCTTGTCTCTTTTCCCACTAAAGTGACTCAAATTCACAAGCTCAGATCTTTACTGTGTTGACTTTATTAATGCCATTTTAAAAAAAAAATCCATTATCTTAAAATTGTCTGACAAGCATTCAGCCTCAGATTTGTTCAGCTCCATTTAACGTTCATTTCAGAACATATTTATTGGTGGATCCCAATGAACGGGAAGAACGTGTAATGGATGGCTTGCTGGTGCTGGCCATGAACAAGCATCGAGAGATCTGTACCATCCAATCCAGTGGTGGGATAATGCTGCTGAAAGAGCAGGTCAGTGCTTTGATTAATATTCCATTGAGATAGGTCTGTTTTAGAAGGTTTTTCTTGTTTTTTGACTAAAATCCAGCAAGGATATTTTCCATGATTGATGCTAAGATGTGTTAGAATCTGGTTTCAATACTGTCAGTATGCTCTGTTACCTGGTGGCTACAAGGTATCCTCCATCCTCCCCGTGGCTCCCATGTATCGCCCTCCAGAGTCTAACCAATCTGGATAGGGGAACACTGTTTTTCTTTGTGATGAAAGAGGTTCATATCCCTCTCAAAAAAAGAAGTGTCAAAAAGTAGAAATTAGGTAAAAAGATGGTTTTACTCTTAGAATTTGGGTGCTATAAGCAGTAGTTCTCAAATCCAGCTACTTAGCAGATTCACATGTGGGCTTCTAGAAACTAGATTGCCGTATAATATATAGTGCAGGTAGTTAAGAGCAGAGAAACTGCTTTAGTTGCTATTCCAGTTCTGCCTTCTACTAACTGACCAGTTTATCTGTAAGATAGGGAATAATGTTAATGTCGACCTTTAGAAGAATGTAAGGATAAATGGATATGGATATATTGCACTGTATAGCATATATTAAGTGTGCAGTGAATGTTAGTTTCTCGTCGTCATCATTGTCATTATTAGCAGCATCACGACCACTACCAGATCCTCATTTCCAGAGGTTCTGATCCATTAGGTCTCTGAGGCCTTGGGGATCTTTGCTTTATAAAACCTTCCCAGGAGACACTGCACGTCTTGAACTAGTGCTGTGGATCCCTCACACAGAGAGAAGTGAGTGCATCCCTGAGCATATAATGTATGCAGTGCTATCTTTTACCCTGTCAGAAAAGTTTTTATGTCTGTTCCCTTAACATGGTAGTCCTTCAAATATTTTAAAACTACTCTCAGATCTTGCCTTAATTTGTGTTCACATTGTATTATTTTCATATTTGAAAAAAAAGTCAGGCTTATATAGGTGGGAAAACTAATCTTGTGTTTTTAGTTTTGTTGAGAATGATATTTGGTTTGTTGTCTTTAAATAACAGAATTCACTTTTATAAATAGGTTTTGAGATGTAGTAAAATCGCTGGTGTGAAAGTAGCGGAAATTACGGAGCTAATACAGAAGGCTTTGGAGAATGACCAGAAAGTTAGGTAAGTTTAATTTTGCTAGAACTAAATGGTCCTTTTATAGATTTTTCTGTTATGGACCTTTCTTGCATTAAGGTAACCATATAATTTTCACACTCAATCTTTCCTTATCTATTAATTTCAGTTGGATATACTAATGTTCTTTGAAAATTGATTGAACTCTGTTATATTGTATTCCAATTTAAACATAATCCGTATTGAAAAGCCACATATTTTTCTGTAAAAAAATTAACATTTTCTTAGGAAAATCAATAACTCAAATTAACGGAAAGCACACAAACTGGAGTTGATTCCCATCTCTGCTTCTTACTGTGTGACATTAAGCAAGACCTATGACCCAGCACTTCAGTGTCATCTTCTATAATGTGGGATGTTCATGCCTACCTGGTAGGGCTGGTTTGAGGATTAAAGAGTAATATACTTTAAGCACTAGCATGTGCCTGGCACATGGTTCAATAAATGGTAATTATAGGAACTTTCTGTTATTTCTCTTGATAGGCATAATGAATTGGTGAGGTTAAGTTAGTCAAATAACTATTCCAATAGTTCTCATCTGTCAAAAGGATAAAAGAGTTTCCTTTTTTTTCCTTCCTGTCTTCCCTCCTATCATACCCCAACTCCCTTCCCGCCCCCAAAAACCCCACACAGGAAAGAAGGTGGAAAGTTTGGCTTTGCAGAGTCTATAGCAAATCAAAGGATCACAGCATTTAAAATGGAAAAGGCCCCTATTGATACCTCCGATGTAGAGGAGAAGGCAGAAGAAATCATTGCTGAAGCTGAACCTCCTTCAGAAGTGTATCTTTATTGGGTGTTTTTCAGAAACAAGAAGATTCATAACACTTTTGGCATTATTAGGGCTTTGTGACAGGTCTACATCCTGAAATTTGTTTTCTGAAACACTACTTTGTTAGAGAAAATATTTCAGATACAAGACAAGATAGTAATGAGTCATATTAAGTCAATGGTGTAACATCTACCTTCTCTTCAGCTATCCTACAAAAATGAGAAAATTCTCTATTTTAAGAACCAATTTACAGCATTTCATTTTTCTTGGGAAAATTGTTCTTTAATCTCAATGGCATGGTCAAGCACACTTTATACACTGTTACACTGTTCTTGAAATTACTTATTCAGCCATTCACCAAATTTGTTATTACAACTAAAATGCTGAGAGCCACTGCCTCTTGGTATTTCTCACCATTGTGTCCATAAAATCTTACCCAAGTTACAAATTTTATTTTCCTTCCTCATTGTTCAGCCATCCATCGTATAACTAGGAAGGTTTTTCCTAAGAATTTGTGGCACACTTCAGTCAGTCTTAAAAGAAGAAAAGTCTCATTTTCATCTTTTTCAACACTACATTAAATAGCAATGTTTTTGTTACTTAGTTTTCTTAACTTGTTAAGTGTCTCTAAACCTGTGCTATGGACTCCTGGAACTGCTCAAATTGGAGAGGGAATAGAAAACTCCTGGGGTGATCTTGAAGACTCTGAGAAGGAAGATGAGGATGAAGGTGGCAGTGATGAAGCTATCATTCTCGATAGTATAACAATGGACACTGGAGTAGAAGTCTCTAATATTGGAAGCCAAGGTAGGTGATACGTTATTGCTTTTATGTAGTATGTCTGTGTGTGTGAATATATATATAACGTATGCCATATTTTAGGGATCTTATTTTTATATCAGCAGTTCCTTTTTTAGAGGAGCTAAATATTTTGTGATTTAAATTTCAACTAAACTGTTGAGGCTATCTGCAATATTAACTCCAATTCTTTCCCAAAAGAGTATGTTTATCTTTTTGGTGTAGTGGTACTCTTTGGCATGTAAATGTAGTGGTAATTTTTAATTAAAAAAGTTTTGTTCCTTTTGTATATATATCTGGGCCAGTTTTAAGGGGATGAGTTTCTTGAAGACCTGATTCCTGCCTATTTTTCCTTTGTATCATTTCTAGACTTAAAAAGCCCATACCGTTACGTGTATTGGAGTAGTGCTGTCCAAATAGAACTGTTTGCAGTGTTAGAAATGTTCTCTATCTACTCCGTCCAGTATAGTAGCCACTAGCTACATGTGACTATTGAGCACTTGAAATGTGGCTTGTATGACTGCAGAATTAAATTCTAGGTCTTATTTAATTGTAGTTAATATAACATTAAATAGCCCCATGTGGCTACCATATTAAACAGAACAGTATTAGAACATACAAAATTCTAGAAGTACCCGGAATACTGTGGTCTTAGATGTTCCTTGCATTCTGAAAGCTGTAGAACTGGAGAAATTGTTTTTACCTGTGGATATTTTTACTTTTCTGAAAGCCAACCCTGTGCTTAGCCCATACTAGACAATAATCATGAATTTTTTTCTTATGTAGTAAAAACAGAAATCTTACAAGGATGGAGTTAGGAACTAGGCTGGCAGAGAACTAAAGGATGCACTTAGTAAATCTGGCTGAGAAAATAGTGAAGGTGATAGCGTTTAGGTGTGTAATGCACATACTTGCCTACCTTCAAGAAAGGAAGTTATTGCCTATAAACATTACTGAGAGCCTACTGGGGTGTTTTGTAAAGAAAAAATCCCCATTGATTAGGACCTTTATTCAACTTTCCTAGTGCTTATTTCTATCGGGTATTATTCTTCCAGACCTTGTTCCGTGTATTTGTTTACTATATATTCACTGATGTAAGCTGCTTAAACACAGGGACTGTGAATGAATCTTTAGAAGGTTTTCCATGTTATTACATATAGATCAGCCACATTTTTTAAATGCTGCATAGAATTCTCTAGTGTTGAATGTAACTAGTTGGCTTAATCATTCCCTTATTGATAAATGTATATTATTATCTTGTTAGTATTACAGTGCTACAGTGAGCATTCTTGCATATGCCTCTTAATATATTTGTGAAATATTTTTCTAAGATTCAGAGTTTAATAGACATTCAATTGCTGGTTTAGAGTAATATTTTCAACTGAGTAATGAAGATGAACCTAAGATAATTGGGAGGATGGAGCAGGTAAAGCCTTTCTAAAGCTATGAACAAGGGATGAAAACTAATTGAAAACTCAAAATATAAAGAATTGATATACCAACAACCAGCTGGGAAAAGGGTCAATTCACTTTTTATATATATCATTAAGGTTCAGGAGGAAAACAGGCAAAAGATACAAAGTAATCCTCAAATACAAATGGCCAGTAACATCTTTTATGGCCAACCCTGGTAGTAATAAAGGAAATAAATTCAAAGCAAAAATAAGATAGCACTTTTTGACTACTATATTGGACAATATTAAATACCAGTATTGGCAAGGGTGTCTAGGAAAATGGGTTCCCTCACACACCATTTCTTGGAAAGTAAATTGGAACAATATTTCTGGAGGGACTTAGCAAAAATATCTTTTAGAGTCTATGTCTTTGATGCAGTAATTCTGCTTCTAGGTACTTTCCTTCCAGTTTTGCTTCTAACAGAGAGGAATTAAAAATTTAGATCTCCAACATTAGCAAATTCTAAGATAAATTGTGTTATCTTCTTAAAGATTTTTCTCTGTAACTTTTCTATCATGACATGTATCAGATGATTGTAATTAAAGAATTTTTAGGAAATAAAGTACACATTGCTTTTCAGAGCTCTAAGGAGTTACTTCTGAAAGGAAAGAACCAAGTAGATCTGTAAGCCTCCACCTAAAGAGTAACGTGGGCTCTCTGTGGAAATGGAGTTTTAGAACTGCTGAAATAAATCCTTGTGGAAATTTTCCAAGAGCCTACTTATATTGCTTTCTTAACGTTTTCTTAAAGATGCCCCTATAGTACTCTCAGACAGTGAAGAAGAAGAAATGATCATTTTAGAACCAGACAAGAATCCGAAGAAAATAAGGTAACAAATTTCTGGTTTATTTCAAATATATATACATACTGAAGACTTTCAGAGGCTTGCTTTCTGGTTTATTCTCATCTTAGGCTACTATAAACAAAGACGTCCCTTTTTCATTCTTCATGTGGTTTCTTCAACCTGAGATTTATAAATATTAGGACCTAATTCTGTAAAGCTGGATGTCTTTCAAAGTTACTGTATTTTACTCTCATAGTTGGCAAATGTTACATTCTACTGGAAAAAGTAAGTAAGGCCCCTTGTTTTGGTGATCCAAAATTTAACAAGCAAAGTCGTGTGAGTCTGGTAAATCATCTGTGGAATCAGCTTCTAGTACTAATACTGTTAGTAAATTGTTAATTTACTTTATTCACAGAACAAAGACCATCAGTGCAAAACAAGAAAAAGCACCAAGTAAAAAGCCAGTGAAAAAGAGAAAAAAGAAGAGGCCTGCTAATTAAAGCTCACATAGTTGTATATTTGTGTATATAACTATTAAAAGGGTATTTATTCAGTGCTAACAACCTTGGGTATTTTTTATTCACAAATCCATTATAAAATCTAGTCCTTTTTTCAACAGTCATACATTGCTTAAAGACGGGGATACCTTCTGAGAAATGAGAAATGCATCCTTAGGTGATTTCATGGCTCTGCGATACCAACTGATGGGACCACCGTCATATATGTGGTCCTTCGTTGACGGAAATGTCGTTATGCAGTGCATGACTGTATAGTTTTTTACATTATGCTTTAAAATAAATGTTCTGGAGAACTTCTTAATAGGTTTTAAATAATTGTCATTTTGGTTAAGTATAAAAGTTGATGAGGAATGAAAAAGCATTTTCATAGTGTATACAAAGGGCTGAAAGAGTCTTGGATCATCACAACTGATAAATAAGCACAGATTTATTATGTCCACATCAGCAAATTGGTCCAGTTGCTTAGGAAAATGAAAGTCAGAACTTTTGTCTGTTTTCCTAAAACTATTTTTTAACTTTAGGAGAAGCCTTCCCAGTCCCCATTCTATAGTAAACTAATTTTTCTGAGTGAAATCTCAAAGTCAAAGTCAAATTTTTATCTCAAATTAAATTTGACTTAGAAACCAAGTTTTCCAAATCAATTTATTATTAATTCTTATTCTTATTATCCTGACAGCTGGCATCATTAATACTTTAACAAAACCACTTAAAATTAGCCAAATATCTAAGATAGTTACATGTACAAAAGATATACAAATTAAAACCATTTAAAAAGTAATAGATACCATAATTTGTACTTGACCATAACTTCTGTATTCAGAAATGATTGTAAAATTAAACCTGGGATAAAAACTGTACATCATATACTTTGAGTGATTTACATCTTAAGGCAGTCTTTCACTGTTACACGTTTAGTGTCTCTGGTGGGTTGAGGAGAGAAACACCATGATACCTGTAAGTAGGGGAAAAAAATCCATTTTTAGCAAACATTCATTGGGTGAAGGTCATGGAATAATGTATATACTAAGAACTCAAAAATGCTATTTCTATATGATTGAGTTAATGGTTATAAAATCATTGTCTGGTCCCCAAAATATGCATGCATGTGCCATTCCTCTCCTCTCTTCTCCCTCAAATGCAAGAAAAAGCATTAACTGCAACCTATTCAAAACACATGGCCTGCTAAGAGAGCAGTTTCCTAGGGAGGCTGTGCCTGATGTGTGACTCCTATAATAAAGTTAAAATGTCAAGGAACTCTGAACCATACAATAGCCCGGAAAAGCAAGCTGCTTTAATGTCTTCTCATGTTAATACTTACTTTGAATTTTTGTACTTTTCTCTTATTGACTGTTGTGCATGCTGTGGCGCTCTGAGGTAGGTCTGGTGAAGGTCCAGGAGACAAGGCTTAAGACTTTCCAGGGTATACCCAGTCTTCTGTGCTAAGGATTCAGGCTACAGGAGGAGTAGAGACCGGTGAGCTTTGCTTTTAGTAACACGTTAAACACGACGAGTTAGTAGTTGGCATTAAGCTTGAGGTTTGTTAAATTTCAGTACTGACACCTCCACCTAACATATCTTCCAGTTTTCTCAAGCCATTATTCTATCTCTTTTATGCTGACGTTGATCAATTTTTACTACTTTCCCTGCCAGCAGCAGGTCCTATGGCCCGAATTCTTTAAGCACACCTTTCAAGTGCAAGTAATAATTAAGCTTTCTACCTAACAAACGTGCTGTTAAATAGGTAAGACACTTTAAACAGAGCAGATGGTTGAACGGTTTTGCCAGGTCAGTACATCAAGTCAACCATCAGTGGTATAGGACAAATATTTAACATATCTGGCACAAGCGTTTAAGTCACAAGGTAGATGTGTGAAGACATCGTAATACATACCCAGCTTTGTCCTGTGACTGTGTAGAGTGCTAAATGAAAGGCCGCTCCAGCAATAACTGACGGCAAATACTTTAGGTATGGGTCAGCATCTATCAAACTCAGCTCTCCCAAAAACTGGAATGAGAAAGTGAATATACCTTATGAGCACAAGAGCCATGGAATTCAAACCTCAAATCCTTGCCTTCTGACTGAATTTTTTCCAGTCTTTCAGATTGGCTCAATAGCAACCATAGAAAAAAATTTCTACAGCAGCATCTGTAAATAAATCCACTATCTTAGTGTTTTGCTCCATTCTCATCCTGTATTTTTTCCCTCTTTTAGTAACTTTTAAAACGACCTTTCTGGCTACCATTTCCCAAGACTTCCTCCTCGTGCCACCACTCCTAGTGCTTTCCCAATTTATATTACCTTTTGCCAATGGCAGGCTTTCATCTGTACTGCAGCATTAATCTGTCCCCAAAATACTGAATCCCTTGACCAAAGCGGTATAATGAAACCAGGGCTTGTCCCTAATCGTGACCCAAGAATCTTCATTCAACAAAATGAAAAGAACTTACCATTGCTAAACTTTCAACTTTGCCGTTTGCAGACTGCTGGTGCAGAAAGTATTGGGTAAGAAACTGATTGACTGTCGGTGCGGCTAAGTCAAAAGCAAGGACTTTCAAAACTAAGTGCTCCATTCTCAGAACTTGTTTCTTGGTATAGGTATCATCTGTAATGTACACAAACTCTGCTACTTCTGGGGGGTATATTTCTTCAAACTTTCTACAATGAGAAAAGTTTTAAGTAATCAGTCCTTCTAAAAGAGAAGCAAGCTTGTTTATCCCAATTCTGAAATCCCTTTAGCAGAATACATAGAATGAATCCAAAACCTACACTCTCCACCAACTGCCTGTTTCCACTGACTGGGTAAATGCTAATTGAAAGACCCAAATCAATAAAAGGCTTTTGAGATATTTCTCCCAGTGCAAAGGAAATAAATGAGAGGCTAGAGACTTCCCAAAACGGGAACGATGCCAGAGTTCACCAACTGACTGAAATTTTAGGAAATTTTCTTAGAGAAAAATAAACGTTTTATGTTTTAGTTTTTAAATTTAGTTTTCATGTCTTAATGGGAAGATAAAGATTTTGCTTATATGCCAGAAAGCACTTTTTAATGGAAGGAACCATATTTTTAAACTTTGTAATCTGGTACTAGTGTATTAAAATGTAGACTGTCTCCAAGTTCATTCAAGAAGGTACTCTGAAATCCAGATCTGGGAAAATTAATGTTAAAAAAGTTTCATACACACTGTCACCCATAAAGGAGTCACTGACTCTCTGCCTTGTGTAGTATGTTAAAACGTCCCACTATTAAAAATCATAATTTCTTCCCTACCCAGAAGGGTACTCATCACTTCTAATCCAACAAACCAAGCTTGACTTACGAGGCTAACAGCATAGCAGCAGTGCCCACAAGCTGAAGTTTTCCTCTCAACACGGACATCGATGAAAGGAACCTATCAATGTAGTTCACAGCTAAATGCAGGGTCTCATTTTGTAGTTTATATTCTTCTCCTACTTCAACTAACCAGTCCACAAGGATAGCCCTCATACTGTTAGTGATGTCTGGCTGTTTCTTCATGTAACCCACTTTAGGCTTACATTTAACCTGTTGAGAGAGTTACTTAGTATAGTGTTAAAATTGCAATTAGATTCTTCCATTAACAAAGATGCTAGGTGCTAGAAACACAAGTATAGAGTAATTTACTAGCAGTTAAAAAATTTAAAAACATAATCCTCTCAATTTCATTTCTCCAATTGAATAAATAACAGTATAAAAAGTGGATACAGGAGCCGGCCCAGTGGCATAACAGTTAAGTTGATGCGCTCGGCTTTGGCGGCCCAGGCTTTGCAGGTTCAGATCCCGGCATGCACCTATGCACTGCTTGTCAAGCCATGCTGTGGCAGGCATCCCACATATAAAGTAGAGGAAGATGGGTACGCGTGTTAGCTCAGGCTAATCTTCCTCATCAGAAAAAAAAAAAATGGATTCAGAGATTCTTTACCTCCATTTCCCTAAGGTATGTGTGAATATCCTCATGGTAGTCTGGTACTTCATTAACACTTACTGGCTTTTCATCTTCCGATACAATTGACATGTCCATATTATGTGGTGACTCTAAGAGAATTCAAAAGTGTGATTAAGTTCATTGTTTAATTTTCCATTTAATAGGTAAAAGTGATTGCCCTTGTAAGGAGTCCCATACTACGAAAGCATTTACTTCATCCAACTAAACAGGGCTCTTCATGACAAAGTTCAGAGAACATTTCACACTGGTTTTAGTACATCTGTCCACTTAACTTTGGAACAATTTGAGTTAACAAGAAAAAATACTGATAGGCCACTAACAAGAAAATGAGATCGAGGATCAGGCCTTATGTTAAAGTATCATTCATCTTCCATGAGAGAGGAGCAGATGGCACAGTAGATCTGTTAGGACAGACTTAAAATCCAAGTTTTGAGATAATATCTAGGATTTGCCCTCAGAGTTTGCAGACCCCAAAATCAGACACATTCAAAGCATGATCTAGGCAATAACTACAAGCAGGGCTAAGAAATGTGTTGATGAGAAAATTGGATTTGTTATGGGCAGTTCAAACAAATTAACACTACAATCAAGTTATTCATTTTTTGTATTTTTAAATTATCTTTTGAAGCAAAGAATATCATCCATTATTCTTTTTACTTCACGGTGCACTGAGGTTAAAATTTGTTGCAAATTTTAAATAAAAACACACAAATTATTTTATTTCCAAAGGACTTTCCTTCCATTCCCAGACTACCTCTCATCAGTAGAAGTAAAACTAAAACTAGGTTGGCTTGAGTGAGCTGTCCAGTGACTCAACAAGCCTACGGTAAAGAAGCAGCACAAACTGTGGGCACAGCTGTCCGTGGCAGCTACTTCATTTACACGTGGTGAAGTGCAAACAGCCACGGTTCGCATATTGACTCATAGGAGGACAACATCCCTCTCTGGTATCAGATGATCACTCAGACCAGTTTTACAGAAAAAAATTTTAAACCTGGAAAAAATTTAAAGCTAAAATAGATCTCACAATATTTAAAGCTGCATCCTCAAATAGCATTCTCTGAAGTGGTATGTACAAAGTGAGTCTTATGAATACAACTGAAATTTATTCTCCCAATCAAGCAAACATTTCCAGGATCAGATTAAAATAAGTGTTTGAGATTTAATTAAACTGATGTGATTGGCAGTGTACCAAAAGGACCACCTGATTAGGACTAAGTCACACCCTTTCTAAACATGTTACATTAAACCTATAACACTATGTAGTAAGGATCAGGTAAGATAACGTCTTGAAATGTGAAATATCATTAATCCAATCTATTTAATAATTATAATTACATTGATTC
Organism: Equus quagga; assembly: GCF_021613505.1. Lineage (NCBI taxonomy): Eukaryota > Metazoa > Chordata > Mammalia > Perissodactyla > Equidae > Equus > Equus quagga. The sequence continues at coordinate 14,615,797 of NC_060269.1, forward strand.
AACACAGATGTTCTTTAAAACTTACCAAAACTACCATCCATTGGATAATCAAGAGGTGCCAGTGGTTTTCTTGGTCCAGGCAAAGTAATAGCTGAATTCAAAGCCAGGGCATCTTCGCATTCTGTTTTTTTAGATTCACCTGGCCTCTTCTGTGGCTCCTCTTCTGCTTCATCCACATGAATGGTAAATGCAGGCTGTTTACTGTTTGCTTTCCAGGGAGGAACAGTGACATGCTCATCATTTATAGGAAGATCTTTAAGAGGAGCAACCTAAAAACAAATGAATAACTGGCTTTGAGCCTATTAAATGGACTTTTGCTTTCTTCCCTCATGGGTCTCAGCCTCTGCTTTTACTCCCAAATACTCTATCAGGAAAATTAAACTTTCTGGGGCAAAGGCAAGGAAGTTTTAGTAGTCGAAGAAAGAAGGGATGTTCTAATTTATCACAGGCATTCCTACGAAGGTTACAGAAAGAGTCATACTAAGTGCAATTATGCAAAACTAATCAAGGCCACACGATGGGTGGAGTGGCAGGCCGAGAGATGACAAGTTTAGGAGAGATGGCAAAAGTGTTGGTTCACCACTTTCGCCCCAGGGTGGAGCAACAGAGCAAATCCGGTAAAATGGCGGAATTTACCAAAAGCAAAGTATTTTTTTATACCATTTCCTAAAGTAGAGGTAATCTCTTAACCATATGGGGAGGAGAAAGGGGATCTGGGTCCTAGAGCAGTGCCTGAGGTTTAAAAGCAGAGAGGAAGGCGCAGAGGTGTGCAAAGACCACGCTTATGTTGTAGGGCTTGGTTTGACCCATTATAGAAAAATACTTCCAATAGAGATCAGACAGGCAACATAATGCACAGTGCGGGCAAGGAAAGTGATGGGAGAAACTACCACAGTGGCATCCCATGCCAGGAAACCAGGGATCAAGGGGACTCCAGACCCAGGCCTCCTTCTCGTCACTCTCCTCTGCCTGCTAAACCCATGCAAAACTCCTGCTTGGCCCACCCTCCTGCAGTTCTCTCTTTACCCGTCGCGTTTTGGGCCTCTGCTGCGGCGCTGGACCGCGAGGGTTCCCGGCCTTTAGTACCGCCAGCCCGGCCCGGGTCCGGGGCTGCTGGGCGGGCCCCGCCTTCTCGGGGTTGATGTTCTCCTGGTCCTCCTGGAGCGCCGTTTGCTGCAATGTTAGCAGCGCCGAACCCGCCTCGCGGGCCGCAGGCCCGGGCGCGGAGCTGCCCAGCATCACTGCTCCCGGGGGCGCGGCGGGATCAGCCTGCGGCGCCAAGCAGCGTGCACTCCGTCCCGCCGACCGACCGCGCCGAGGAACGCTCCAGCCGTAGCCGCCCGCCGCAGCCCGGGCCAGCCTGCCCGCCCGCTTGTGATCGCGTGGGACCGGAGAAGTTGCGAAAGGCGCACACAGGCACTGCCGGGCGTGGAGAGCCAAAGACACACCGGAGAAGCAGAGAGCAGCCCGCCGGAGCGGCGGCTGTTCATGCAGTTCAAGTATCCCGCGACTATTGAAATGGACCAATGAACAGGGCCGGAGCCCGTGACGTCACGAGAGGCGACGCGGTCGCAGGCGAGTGAAGACGGCGGCGAAGGCAACCGAGCAAGGGCGGGGCGGAGAAACGTCGAACGGCGGCGGGAGGAAGGACGCCTGCGCGGCCGGAGGGGCGGGGCCTGAGCTTAGGGTGACTTTAAACGGAGCCACTAGGCGGGCTCAGGGCGAGCGCTGTTTCTAGGGTAAACTGAATTCAACTTTATCAGTTACTAGTGGGCCGCCCCAGCCTTTAGCCCTGGGACCACCAGGTAGCGTGACTGACTTGTTTCCCAAGGTCTAAAGTCTTCACGGCCGCTCGCTGGCCTGGTGTCTTCACGGCCGCCGGGTCATCCTCTCATCTGTTCCCGGGAGGAACGCTGGGCACACGTCAGACGGCTGTGGTCAGGATTCAGTGATGTGCGGAAATCACTTAACGCGCGGCTCACGCAGTAACTGGCACTCAAGTGGCAGACTATATTAATGTCATCTTACCATTTAGGGGTTTCTTCAGTCTTAGGCTTGTTATTTTTCCTAATGAAGATGCAATTAATTTAAGGTGCCACCTTGAACCACTTTTGATATATATCACAAATAGGAATGTACTACAAGAAATTCAACTAGACAGTCATTAATTTTTATCTATTTTTCCCCAAGTTGGGTCAACAGAAAACACCCAGTGAAATTCTAGTGACCTAGACATAATTGTGTTCCGTTTAGAAATGAAGGTGATTTAAAAATAGTAAAAACAATATGACCTTATTAAAATAAAACTCTCTTAGCGATATGTGCTTTCAACAAATTTTCACATTTAATATACAACAAAGCTTGCACATAACTAATAAATATAATGGTATATAATTAAGAAGCATTATTGTTTTCTCTCAAATTCATGAGTGTGCCCTTCTTGAAAACAGAAAGAATAGCTTATTTCCCATTATAATCTTTATAGCATTTTAAAACAACCTTTAAATACAATATTCCCCTGAATATGAAATACAAATTAAGATTAATGAACAAAACTTCGATACTCTTAAAGTCATATTTCCCTCCATATATGATAAAAAGGAAATTAGTGGATACCAGTGCAGAAAATCTAAGCAGCCAACACTATTTCTTCACTATTCACATAAATATATGTTGTGAAGATCAAATGAAGTAACATGTAAATACATTTTTGAAAACTGTAAAGCAGTTTACACATATGTGGGTGTAGTTTGTTAAATATTTGAATATATTTTTATTTTCCAAATATTATTTCTCAATTTAAAAAAAATCCACTTACAAAATATTCACAAGTCTCTTATAATCATTCCACTTGTTTTTTCTTAAAAAATTCTTTTTATTTTTAAAAAGCTCCATTTGTCAAAAGAAAGCATTACTTTAAAAAGTCATACCTCAAATATTTTTAGATGATATTAAACAGCATTTGAAATAAAAGTAGGTACAATTAACTTGTAATTCTGTTTTAAGATTTTTTGTTTAAACAGACTTCTTTGAAACTTTAGCTTGTTTATATTTCATGCAGCATCAAAGAAAGCAATTAATGCATTTTGGTCATAACTGTCCAGAATCTCCAGTAAAAGAGGTACTTTGGTTTTCACATTGGTCCCTTTGAACTTGAACTTATCTATGAAAAGATCAGTGATCATGCCTACAAAGAAAAATGTTAGTTCAATTAATGACACAGTATTTAATCTAAGTGAGTAATTGCTTGAGAATCTATTTCTAAGCACCCATAATTCCATTATTTAATATACACAAACCTAAAAGGATTGATGCTTAAAAAATATTTATTTTGGGGGGATTTTAAGACAAGTTTCAAAATATAAATCATTTGGCTAATAACTGTCTTAACAATTGGTTAGAAGCTATTAATTCAGACAATCAACTGCTGGCCACTTTTGAACTGCTATTGGCATATATAACATCACAACAAGTAGTTTGTTTTTCCTACCAAGCTGACCATTTTGACATAGTGTAGACAGATTCTGTTCTTAACAGCTTTATTTGAATTAAAGTATTCCATTATATATTGACCATTCTCGGGATGTGACTTGAAGAACAAATATTCCTGGGTTCAAAGATCTGGGCAAATTATGTCACCTTTGACTTTTCTCATATGTACAATGGGAATCAAGCTGTCAATTCTTCATCCAAGACCCTTGATGCAAGATGTGTTTCAGAATTTTTCATATTTTAGGAATATAATAAAAGGAATATACTATATATGGCATAATCCCCAAGAGGAGTGACTGGCAGCACCTGACAACAAGACAGAGCAATGTTTCTGCAACAAAATATATACATAAATATTTACACTAAGTGCAATAAAAAAGAACATAAATAACCTCATGTCAGTTTAAGTGAAGTTTTGTCATTAAATTAATTCAGATATGTCAGATTTGTTGCCAAATGATTTATGAAAAAAGCTTTGGTTTTCAAAGCTTTCTGGATTTTGGAATTGGTGATAAGAGATGGTGGTTCTGTATCACCCATCTTCTAAGTTGTTCTAAGGATAAAAGATCACGTGTTTGCCATATAGTAAATAGTAAGATATTAGATATTATTCTTGTAGTTTGTGAGCATGTATCTGGGTATAAAATAAGGAATTCATTAGGCAAGCTTCAGTGTAGATTGATGACACCACCCGACTCTACAGAAGACTTGGCATAGTGCCAAAAGCATGCATTTTGGGGCATGGAAGCTATAATGTAGGCTTTGCCACTAAGTACCTATGTAACAACCAATTCTTTAGTTTTAGATTCCAGTTAAAAAATGTGAAAAATGGAGATAACACCATCTACCTTGCCAAGTTGTAAGGATTAAATATCCCACCTGATTATGAGGATGTTACAACAAATAGCTGTGCTATGCACAATAAGTCTTATGTAAAGATTGAAAATAAAATGTTTTTCTTAAGCTGTTCCTTCCTTCCTCCCCCTCTCCCTCCTCTCATCTCCCTCTTGCTCCCACTTTTTTTCAATAATTTGTGAAACACTCAACTTCTCACCACCAAAGCAAAACGAGTTTTGAACAAAACCTGAAAATTATTTGTGTGAAATAGAGCCTAAATTTTAATGCTCCAAAGGTCATATTCATTTCACATCAGATTTTTTCATATATATAGATTAATTCACTGCAATACGCTTACTTCACTTCTTAATTTTTACTTGCATTTTATCAAGTATAAATATTCAATACTAAAACTAATGACAAAATAAACATTCTGCGCACTAAATTGGCTGTCACTGGTTCGTGACTGCTGTAATCTTTGCGTGTCCCCTCCTGCCCAGCTTCTCTCACATGATCCTCCACAAATAGCCAGTAGACAAGGAATACGGCACGGTATTTCACGTCCACTCACCATAGAGTCTTTCCAGATGTGCGGGCTGCTTTTTGTATTCTTCCTGTAGGTGATCTGCCTCCTCTAGAATACAGCGATATTCTGGTATCAGAAAGTTTGTATTTCCCTCATGAACCTGCAATTCCTTATTTAAAATGAAAAACAGAAGCACCTTAATGTTCAAAATTCAATCCAGTGGAGCTTTAAAGTCTTTACAATTTTAGAAATCCCATCACAATAAAATAATGATCATGAGTCCATGACACATTTACTTACTTTTAAAGCATCAATTAACTGCACTTTCTTAGCCAAAAGCAACTGGTACTCCAGCTTTGGGTGGATTAGCTTTAAAGTGTGTTTGACTGATACTTCATTTATCTCTAGAAGGATGGAGCCAGGCACAATTAGATAAGTCACTTTGATCAGAAACACTCTTATTGTAACGACCACCACCAAAAAAAACCCCAAGAAAGAATGATTCATTTTTCTTTTTTTTTTTTACCGTATGATATGTTGAGGTTAATTTTCCTTTTTGTAGCTTCTTTAGAGAGAACATCTTTTAGGATGGATATAGTAGAAATGTTGTCAGATTTAAAAATTCCTTCTCCTTTTCTATAAAATTAATATTTTTTTAAAAGAAAAGCTTTAGTAGGCAATACATCAGGAAATATGTACAGTAAATACATATTTTGTGACTAGAACCTAGTGTTTAGATTTCATTTGATTTTAATTCTTTTATTTACATATTATTACATATTACAATAATACATATTTTTTACATCTTTATATTATTGGCATATTTTGCATTATGCCAATAATAGAAAGAATATTTACATATTTTATTAATATAAATATTAAATATTAATATAAAGAATATTTATATTAATTCAAGTTCTGAACAGACTTGTAAAACTAAAGATGTTCACATATGCTTCCTAAATATATCACAATATATAAAAATCCTTCATTTACAACTTTTGTCTTTATTTTCCCTAATAAAATTTCCAATAGCTAACCCCTATGTATATAAAATGCATTCAGAATTGCTTACCTACATAGATGTTTTTTTTTGATGTAATCACATAAATTACAGCCTAACTACATGTTTCATTCTTAAAGCTGATATCAAACCTAAGAGTAACATCATCTGTTCTTCCAATGCCACTTCTTCTGGTCACAGGACCCTCTTTTTCTCTAGGGAACCACTCCTTCTCAACCCATTCAGTTTCACTGGCATGGCCTCAATACCATCTCTGGGACTTGAGGGGGAAGCACTTAGCAGCGTATTGCATACCCCTGACCACAGAGGTTCATGGCTTAACAATGATCCTCAATCCTGGGACTTTTTACTGGAAGTAGTGAGAAAGAGAGGCTCTATGGTAGCTGAAGGATAAGTAGAGCTTTGACTGTTAAGAAGAGAATATTTAGGAACGCAGAATGGTAAAGCACAAAAGTGTGCTATTCTAAAAATAAATAATATGTCAGAGGCACAATGAATTGTCTGCTATAATTCAAGTCTGAGGTTCACTGTGGTACTTCCAAACAGGGGTCGATATTACAGGTTTAGACACAGATAAGATCCCCTGAAGGGTACAGTGAAACACCACCATAGATCTGATGCTAAAACCATTTAGATTTCTGGAGAGTTCTTGGTCCCAAAAGGTTGCATTCTGAGGTAAAAGTCTGTGTTCATTGCTGTGTCAGAACTTAGCATGGGAAAGTCTCAGCTAGGAAGCAGGAAGTTAAATACCTCAAGACTCTGCTCAGGGAAAGACTCCTTAAGAGACAGAGACAGAGAGAGGGTAATAAGCCCCCTCCTCTCCAAACAAAACAAAATTTAAAAAACAAAAACAAAAGATCAAATAAACACAAAGAACCTACAGATGTAGGAGAGAACGAGAATGTAAAGACCTTGAAGAAGTATGAGGGTACAGGCTCAAGGAGCAGACGTAGAGAAACAAGCCTACCCACGAAGTAGGCCACTTCACGTTCAGATAGGAAGAAAGGAGAAAAAAAGTAGCCTCTACTGTATTCACAAGTGGAAATTATGGGAACCTATGGGAGACGAGTGGGAAGTGATAGTGAAGTGCAACTGGGAGCTTGAGAAGAGTGAAAGAAGGTAACGACCTCGATCTCATAACATGACAGCTTCAGAAGCCTGCATGTTCCAAGCTCTGAAGTTCTGAGCCATTTCGTATTTTTGCAAAAAGAAATTCAATTGGACTTTTTATTGGAATTAGGATAAATGTTCCAAGCAATTTGGGAAGAACTGCCATGTTTACAACATCTTCATATTGATGACTACAGAATCTATTACTCCATTTAATCAAGTCTTTTATGTCAATAAAATTCTAAAGTTTTTTTCATGTAAGTTCTGCATATTTCCAGTAAAGAATATTCTGACAGGGGCTGGCCCGGTGGAGTAGTGGTTAAGTTCATGTGCTCCACTTTGGCTGCCCAGGGTTCATGGGTTTGGATCCCAGGTGCAGACCTATGCACCGCTCATCAAGCCATAGTGTTGTGGCATCCCACATACAAAATAGAGGAAGACTGGCACAGATGTTAACTCAGGGATAATGTTCCTCAAGCAAAGAAAAAAGGAATATTCCTACAGACGTCATATAGACATTTTGTTATGGTTATTGCTACTCTGAAAGGGTCTTTTTAAACAATTTATTTTCTAACTAGTTATTGTTGGGATTCGGAAAGATATTGATCTTTCATATTCATCTCTATTCAGTCATTTTTAAAACCCATTAATTCTACTTGTTTTTCAATAGATTCTCTTGAACAGTATAGTTTTCAATCATATTATTTGCAAATTATTCCTGCCTTACCTGAAAATTTAGACACCCCATTTATATGAAAACCCATATGAAGCAGTAATAAGTTTTACTTACTTGTAGGTGCTTTCAAGCTGTGTATCCAGGAAGGTGTTCTGAAAGTAAAACGTCATACATTCTCCTGCTGGAGGTTTTTCAGGAACTTCGGGCAGGCAAAACACCACCCAGGAGTGAACTTCGGCAAAACTGAACTGGCCTGTCAATGTTAGGGTATTCATCGGTCTGTAAGTTAAGGGCAGAGGTACACATTAGTGTCTGGGAATGCATGGAGGTATAACACGTACACAACACATTAACAAACAGAATTTTGCAATAGTAGCTAAACAAATATAAATGGTAGCCATTTACTTTTTCTCAGATTAATCTTACCCATTAGATAAATGAACATTTTGATTTTATGAAAGGAAATGAATGCTTATCTACATCTATGCTTTTAATATTCAGTTAAGTGACATAAATGGCTTGTTTTCATTATAATATACTTTACAAATAATCTTCAGTTTACTCACGTAGATTTCATTTTTTAAAAGTTCATCTAGTATTTCTACTATATAAACTACAAAACATACTTACACAAGAATCTCCTTCGGGAAAGAATCAGCATAATGTGAAGGCAAAGAACTGGGCTTTTAAGTAAGACAGACATGGACTTGAAACCTTGCTCCATTATTTACTAGCTGAGTGCCACTGGGCAAGCTAGGGAATAATATGCTCTATCTTGCAAAATCACACACACATGGTTGTAAAATAAATCAAACTTAAATCAAATGGATAATTATGAAGAGTTAGGAAAATGCAGAGTTTATGGAATTAAAGGCTCAGAAGAAATTTTAAGAGGATTCAGAATTAAGAACCCTAAGAACTAGGAGGGACTTCTGAGATCATCCAGACCAACCCTCTCATTTGCAGATGAGAAAACTAAAGCCCTGAGAGATTATTTTCCCAAAGTCACACAGGAACAGACATGAGACTACAATCTGAGTCTTCTGATTCCCAGTTTGCTCTTCCTTCCAGCACACCATGCTACCTCCATTAACCACAACTTTGACTTTTAAGCAGCAAGACACCCTAAAAAGAATCTATTCTCTTTAATGTTTTCCAAAAGTCCTTAGGAATATTTGGGAATATTTCTCCTTATATCTTATTTAAATCACCTATCTGTAAAATTACAAGCTGCAATAGAGAAAACATGGGCTTTGGCTTCAAATCATAGCTGTCTCTTATATCATCAAGTTACTTTTCCAAGCCTCCATTTCTCAATTGTAAATGAGTACCTGTCTTACTATAAGACCTAAATGATACTCCCTAAGCACCTAGCACAATGAAGGGCACAGCAAATGTATTCATTGTGTAATTGTTCATTTCTTTCCCTTCTTCTTTTAAACGCGGGTCTCTCATCTTCAGGAAAGAAAGGAAAAAACTATAAACAGGAGGATGCGTAAGTTGGAATGGAAGTCAGAAGTAACAAGCACTATCATAACCAATTGCTCTACCAGTATTCTGAGGTGAAACAGAAAGTAAATATAATGTTTGAGGCCAATACAATAAGGTCCAGTTCACAGAGACACAAATGCTAAACAGTATTTGCTCACGATAGGAGTTTGAGAGAGAGAACTGTTACTCTACTGATCTCAGAAAGACAGGAAAGTCCAACTCAAACCAGCCTCTGTAAGCAAAGAGTCTTATATCTATTAGAAATATTAATCTATAGCATTTAAATATTTACTGAATTTTTAAAATATACAAATGGCTACCAGAATTTACACCACAAAAATAAAAAGCAAGTTTATCTGCATCATGTAATGTCCTAAAAATAAACTGCTCCCTCTTTTGTGTTACCTGTCAGGATCAATAACGTGAGTTCTTTGGTGGAGTGAAAGGGGTTTGATAAGGTACTGGCGGACCTGACAGGTTTTGGGTTGAATTCTTGGAGTTACATATGCTTGAAGTGTGCCATACTGGCCTTCAATTGAGCGAATCTGATTCAACACAAAAGAAGAAAGAAAATAAGTATAATCTAGTAACATAAACATTATCCTTAAAATGTTCAACACAAGTAATCAAGTACTTAGGCCTTAATCTCCTCTGTAGTATTTTGAAGGAAATAATGACATTCTATTAAACAACTACTTTATTACCACTAGAATAAAGGAAAATTTAAAAAATTTTGGCAGTCAAAAGCAAAATTAATCCATCTATAAAAGTAAACCCCACCACGTATTTTTAGGTGATTTGTCCACACTTAGCAATGTTATGCCATTCCAAAAGACATACATTCTCACATACTACCCTATCACATCTAACAACACAGTGTACAATATATAAGATGCATATCGAAAACGGTTAAAATTTAGACACTTTCGTTGAAGGGATAAGTGAGTTTTCCAAATAACTAAATCTTACATGGTATACTTGATTTTCTCAGAAATGGGGGTATTACAGCATATAGCTGTTGTTATAAAAATCTATTGACAAAAAGAAATGTTTCCGAGAACTTAAGTCTTGATTTTCTATGAAAACAGAGAAGCATACTCATAATCTAATTATGACATATTTGGATTATGAAATTCTTTTGAGCTATTTTGAATATGACTGGTTGGATATCCTGAGACTTCAAAACACTTAACAGGAAACAGTAATTCATTAAACTGTGAAGACCAAATTTTAGAGAAGTTGGGAAGCTGTCCACTTCCCCTTTCCTGTCCCCCTTTCAGCTTCCCTCCTTTCCACTTCATAAAATGGATTGTCAGATCTCTTGTATTACAGAGCTCACTTCTCTAATCTAACTGATATTTAACTCACACTGTTCCTGGCATGTAAGGGGAAAAAAAATCAATGTTTTACCTAAACGGAAAACATAACATTTCAAGCAAGATGTTTTGCAAATGTTACATTGCAAATATTGCTCTGAATGGGAAGAAGGGAAAGATAAAAGGAAAAAAAAAGATAAAGAAGAAAAACACAAAAAGAGGGAGCCAGCCCCATGGCTTAGTGGTAAAGTTTGGCACGCTCTGCTTTGGTGGCCCAGGTTCAGTTCCCGGGCATGGATCTACACCACTCGGTGGCGGCCATTTTGTGGTGGCATCCCACATACAAAATAGAGGAAGATTGGCACTGCTGTTAGCTCAGGGTGAATCTTCCTCAAGCAAAAGGAAGAAGCTTGGCAACAGATGTTGCTCAGCTTGAATCTTCCTCAAGCAAAAAAAGGAAGATTGGCAACAGATGTTAGCTCAGGGCAAATCTTCCTCAGCAAAACCAAAAAAAAACAAAAATAAAATAAAAATAGATCTAATCAAGCTATAGTTTAGGGTTTCTTTTTAAAGGGTAAGCTTATACTGGCACATATTTTTTCCATAATGCTTTCTCTGATTATACAACAATTCATATTCATTATTAAAAAACCCAAACAATAAAAAAAAATTAGGATGAACATACAAGTCACCTGAAATCCTACCACCTAGAAATGATCATTATTACTATTTTGGTAGTCATCCTTTCACACAACTCTCTAGGCAGATGGTCAAAAACAAATGCATAATTTCACATGAATAAATTCTGTTTATATGATAGACATCTTGGTTTTTATTTCTAATAATCACATTATCCCACTTATCTCTGCCTCCCCTAATACCATCACCTCCCTCCCACTCCCATCCCACCCAGGCCTGACTCCTATTGTAAAACCTATCATACCAGACAAGAGTGTTTCTTCTCATACCTTTCTTCATATTTATATCACTATAGATAAAATATATATACATATATACAGATTTTATCTGCATTTTGTGCTTTTTCATGGAATTTGTTCCATGTTAACAGGAATAGATCAATTCATTCTTTATCCCAGCTGTGTAATATTCCATGGAATGGATAAATAGCTACTAATCAACCATTCAATTATTGAGTGTTCACTTTGGTTCCACTTTTCCGCCTCTACAAACAATGCTGCAATTAATACATACACATCTGTGCATACAATACTGTGACTGTATTGTTATGAAATAGATTCTTCCAAATGTGATTATTGTCTATTTTTCTGAAGTGGCTGTAACAATTTTTACTTCCTTCAATTATGACCAAGAATGTCATTTTCCTCATCCTTGTCACCTAGTGATGTGGCTCTTTAAAATTTTTTTTCCAACCTGCTAGACAAGGAGAAATTGCTTTTGTTATTTTAATATGAATTTCCCTAACTACTAATGAGGTAGTACATTTTCTTTTAATATTTGATAGCTATTTTGATGCCCTCTTCTGTGAATGCCTATCTGTATGCTTTGCCTATTTTCCTTATTGGGTAATCTTTTTTATAACAACTTATAGGGAGTCTTTATATTTTATTGATATTCACCCATTATCTGGAAGACAACCAAATTTCATTCTTCTTTTTTAAAATAACTAGGTACTTAATTCATCTGAATTTATTTTTTATGCCTGGCACAAAATAAGAATCCATTTAATTTTCTTCCAGATAAATGCCATTTGTGCCAACACCAATTTTTAAACAGAAATAGTAATTCAATAGAAGTTTTCCCTACATAAAAATACCCTCCATTAAATTTCCATAAAGGTGTGCTGGGCTCTATTTCTAGACTCCATCTATTTAGGCCTTGTAAATATCCTACACAATTTTTATCATAGTAGTCTTATGGTATGTTTTACCATATGGCAAGATAACTTCCACCTTTTCTTCTTTTTAATAGTTTTCTTGGCTCTTTTCAGGCATTTATTGTTTCCTCTGGATACAATAATTTTAAAGTTCAGTTAAAAAAAGAACATAGCTTTTTAATATTTTTTAGGCCTACTTCCTAATTTATTGGCACAATCTTGCTCAGTGAAAATTTAATTTAAAATGTTTAATTAGGTTACATACAATATGCTTAAGTATATTCCCTTAGAAATAAATTTATCCCACTTTTCATTTTCTCTTTCAAAATATATAAAGGGGACTTACACAGGCTAAAATAAATTGTTTAGGAAAAAAATTACATTTAACGGGAACTTCCACAACCAGGTATGAAAAAATTATTGTGTATCAGCATCTCTCTTGAAAAAAACACAGATTGAGTCTCAGAACATCAGCAATACTAGGAAAAAAATCAGTCCTTAATTTTTAGATCATAAATATACCAAATAAAATTTTAAAAATATCTCAACACAAATTAAATAACTAAAAGATTTGTGTGCTATAATCACTATTTAATTTTGAAAGCGATTATGTTACTAAGTTGCTAGAGAAAACTTAAGAATTTCTCCAGAATAGGTGGTAATAATTGACAGCACTGGAATGCAATCAGAAAAATCCAGATAGTAGAAAATACAGGGCAAATGCTCAGATACGTTAATAACCAAATTACTTTATTTGGACCAGGATTAGATCAAACAAACTAAAAACAAAAATCAGTGAAATCTGAACACTAAATATTTGATGATACTAAGGAATTACTGTTAATTTTTCTTAGGTGTAATAACAGTACTGTGGTTATGTTGAAAAAAAGTTCTTTTAGATGTAAGTACTGAAATATTTACAAAGGGAATTATAAAATATCATGTATTTGCTTCAAAATAATTTGGAATGGAGAGTGACAGTATAAATAAGATTGCCATGAGTTGATCATTGCTGAAGCTGGAGTCACTACTTTCCCATATGTTTGAAACTTTCCATAACAGAAAATTAGAAAAAAAATTTCTAGTTAGAGAAAATTTAGGATCAGTAATTTTAGAGAAGGTGATTTGTTGGGAGCTAAAAGCAGAGATAGTGGTTTGGGCTGAATTAAAACCTAACAAGTCATTCAAAAGTTGTTACTTCAAAATGACTCATTTCAGGAAGAAATTTAATGCAGAGAAATGATATCATATGTTGCAAGATATACCAAGGAAAAAAAGAAAGTTCAAACTCTCAAGTAAAAGTAATTTCAAACATTTTTACCTTGAGTTCCAGCCTTGTGGTATTTGCCTGGCACCGATAAGTGGCAAGAAGAAAGTTGTCATTTGACTGGGAAGAATTCCAAGTTGAGGAAAAGGATGAATCCATGTTTTTAACAATGAAAACAGCATCAATAATAATGGTTACTATTCACTGAGCACACATCATTTGGGTGGTACTGTGTTCAATGCTTTTTGCTTATTCCTAGAACAGCCCTATGGTAAGTTTTACTAAGTAAGTTTTAACAGATGAAAAAACTGAGGCATGAGGGGTTAGGTAAATTTCCCAAAACGAAACTGGAATTAATTCAAATTCCTATATTTAAGACTCTAAAGCCCATTCTCTTTCCATCTTGAGTCTCTATAATAACCTTTTAAAATATTAACTGTTCTTCTAAAAATTTAACTGACGGCAGACTCCTAATTTTATATTATAAAGACAAAAACATCAATGTATGGCGTTGAATGTCTTTGATTTTCACAAATACTTATAGAGGACAGAGAAATATCTCTCCCTGTATGCCCAGCAAACCGCACAATGCCTGGCATTCTGCAGGCATTCAATACACATCTGCTGAGTTAAATTGCAGAGGTTACTTCAAGTATTATAACTTCTTGAAATTGAATATTAAACTACTAAAAATAGAAAAATATATCTGGGTGCATGAATTGCACAAATAGGCAAAGCAACATGAAATATTTGATGTGCAATTTTCATGTACTGTTATTTCTCTATTTTTAATAAACAACCTAATAAATAAAAAGGATGCTAACATCAAAAAGTAAATTTGAACATTTTAATTTCAAATCATATAAGCTCAGTAAACACAGAGGATAAATCAACTTAAAAATAAATATACATTTGTGTGATTAAAAACAAACGTTATGTACTTTATTTATGGATAAAACAACATAGATTAAAGGAGATAAAATGTCTGGGATTAGGTTTTGGATGGGGGAGGAAGAGAGTGAAGAGCATAAAACAAGACTGGCCATACGCCGAAGTTAGCAAGGAGTAGCTGGAGGTTACTATGCTATTCTTTCTACTTTTGTGTATACTTGTAATCTCCACAAAAAGGTTTTTTTAAAGCTATCATTCTAGAAAATAGGTTTTAAATTAGTATAAAATACTAATTTCAAAGAATCCTGTAGTGAGGTAAATAAAACAGGTTAATCTTTCATAGTAACTTAGGAATTAAAGATTTTAAGTTTATATTAACTTGATTTTTTAAATGATCATTAAAATGTAGGCCCTAATCGTTTATGTTTTATTCTCAAGCAGGGATGACAAACCATATATGATAACATAATACAGCTGTTATAGAATTTCTTACTAAAAAAGAGCTTTACTATGAAATTATATTGAAAATTGTTTCCTAATATAGCTATCAACTTTGTTCTTTACTCTTCTATTCCTCCCTTTTTTATATGGATAACTACCTGCCAACTACAGTCACCATCTCCTGCTCTGGCTTGCCTTCTCCAATGCAGCTACTCCAGACCGTATCTTGCCCCTAACTTCTCTTCAGGAGCCGCACCCAGCTCCGAGACTGCTAGTTTGCTAGTACGCACAAGGCAGAAGGAAGAGATACAGTAGGTATGTCCAAATCCTCTGACACGATCTCACCCCAGGGACTTTGAACATTGTCAGTGCTCAACAAATGTCTGCTGAATGAAGGGTAAGCAAGATTCACCAAGCCCAGAAAAAGTGAGGAAGGGCGGGCAGAAGGAACAGATCATGCTCAAATGTAGGAATGTGCGAAACTGTACAGCAGTTTCAAGAAATTTTAAGAACTTGAGTTTGGCAGAAATAATGTGCATGCGAGGGAAGGTAGCAGCTGGTGAGAGATAAATTGGAGATGCAATCAAGAGCTGAATCATGGAAAGTTTTTATGCCGCAATGAGGAATCTAGACTTACATGCAGCAGGAAATGAAGAATCTTTGAAAGGTTTTGAGAAAGAAATGACAGTTTGTATTTTTGGAAGACCTCTCTGGTGGCAGTGTACAGCACAGCCTGGAGGTGAGAAGCAACACTGGAGGCAGAGAAACTGGTAGATGAGTAGTTCAAGCAAGATATGATGAAGGCCTGGAAAGTTAACAGCAGTGGAAATGAAGCAGAGTAGAGGCACCACAGCCAGGGAGGCAGAACTGGCAGAAACTGGGGACTAATTGGATTTAACAGATCAGAGGAAGGAATCTGGAACAACAGCTCAGTTTCTGGATTATCTGAGGACAGAGAGAGAGAGCAGAAGCAGATTTTGAAGGAAAGGGAATGAAAGGAAAGACTGAAGAAGAAACATTACACCCTAGGAGCATTTATAGGCTTTATTCAAAATGGCATAACAGAAATGAAAGTATCTGAAGAATTCTTTGTATTTTTTACTCACCTCAGAATCACAGCTGCTAAAGCTGACAACAGCAGAATTTTTATCCACATCAAGTAAATCTATTGGAACATCACTCTACAGTCAATATTTAAAAAAAAAAGAGTTCAGATGGAAAACTAAAAATTTTCACAAAACATATTTTCTCTAAGAAAGGGTTCTCCTTAGTTCTAGTTTATGTTCATCTTTAATTTATATTTGATAATATGTACTCCTAGAAAATAAATATAATAAAGAATATATTTTATATTTCGATGACCTACTTTTTTCTAATTTGGATTATCAGAGATCATAGAATATCATCTCTCACCATCCCCTTAAAAGTATAATCTTCCTACCTATTTTTGTCAGTGCTAAAAATGTTACCATGGGCTGCAAATAATCATATGGCCATTCTGATTACATCAGGTCATTTTGATCAATGTTAATTTCACCCGTAACACAGAAAGGAGAGCATTTTTGCCCTCCTCTGGAGAGACGGTTTCTAGCACAATGCTGTTGTGCTGTGTTCTACGTGAATGGTGCTCCTGGAGTCGTTCAGTGCAGCAGCCCTGGAGCTGCATCACTTAAGAGAGACTTCTGCCTTTAAGTTTTAATTAATAATCTGATCTTTCCACCACATCTTTTTAAACCTTGTCTTCTTCTTCCTGTTTATTTCTTTCTCATTTTCTGATGCATTGTCCATCTTTTGCTTGTTTTCCATTCATTCTACTATCATCCTTTTCCACTCCCTGAAAATCTTCCAATTGAAAGGAAAAATAACTAAATATATTGATGAACGGAGTTGTATATTATTATCCCTAAATTTTACCTAAACTTTGGGATTATCTACTCAGCCAACTGATCAACCTAGAACCTGATCGTTAATGAGCAAGCTGTGCTGTGAGCTATCATTTTAATATTTGGAGCTTAAAAAAAGGTTCGAATACCAGCATTAAAGTTGCACCTCTGTTAAGATTCTCCTAAAGCTTAGCCAAAGAACAAAATCCTTAAGTGCCCCTTTTGACTTCCTGAAACTTAAGTCCATCAGTCTTTTGTTTAACATGTACAGGATAAATAAAAAGTAAAGATATAATTTAGATAATCTATGAGCAAGCTGATTATCTAATGGAAGATTAAGATAAACCTTTAAAATTACTATCTAAACTAAATATAACATTTAAAAGATAAACATTTCAAATTACTGCCTAAAACTAAAAGTGTTCAATAATAATTAGTGCATATGACTGGTTTACAAAATGGATCCAGTCATAAAACAAAGAAATTAGACACTTTGCTTACCTGTATTAAGACATTATCTATTGCTGTCTGCACCTCTAAGGTAAGACTGTAGCTGGCATCATCTTTATTTAATGTAAATTTGTCATTTATGCTAAATGAAGGAACTGCTGACTTTGCTTTGCTTGATTGAGAAGACTGTTGATATTTCTCTCTTTCCTGTAGCACCTTAAGCTGCAGATGTTCCAACTCACTCCTAGAGGAAGATATATCCACCTGTGTCATCTATAAGTGTGAACATTTGGGGTTCTTAGAATGTTTATAAAAATTTGAGACATTTACTTCTGCAAAGTGGATTTTTATTGACTGAGATAGAACTATTAACACTAATAGGAACAAAATTTTTGCTTCTGTGACTGACCAAATGATTCCACTTTATCTCTGATCTAAAAATTAACACATCTTCTCAGTCCCATACCATCAATATTAATAAAGAGTTCTAAGTATCAAGCCAGGTAAATATTCAGTTAATTCTATACACGATAATCAATTGTAACATGCTAATCTGCTTAGTTACATGGAGTACTAATCAGAAGAGAAACTGATTATAATGGGGCAGAGGAACATACTAGATTTAATGAGCAAATATGTAAAATACAGAATGTGTGAAACCAGTAAACATGTACCTTTCAGTAAGACATTAGGGGAGACAGACAAAATAAGGAGGAGGCTGCACAGTATTAACATTTTGGAGGCTACAAGGACGATCAAGAGCCAGTGGTACAGCTGATGTTCTTCCAAGTGCTGGAGAGGATTCGGCTGAGATTGAACTTAAGAGTCTCTCCAGTTAAGGGGAAAGGCCATATGCAAATGAAGCAAATAGTAATTGGGGTAGACCAACATGAGCCTTAGCTAGCCCCAACTTAGGGGGAAAAGTCGGGGGAGGAGCTTGGAAGGGATCTGTGCAATGAACAAAGGAAAAGATTCACTCACACAAGAAACATTTACTGAGTGCCTCCTATGTACCTATGTTCCAGCTGCTGAATGAGCAAAACAGACATAAGCTTCGCATGAGCTTACATTCCAGTGGTATCAGGAGGGGGCAGACTTAGTTATAAAGATAAGGTAGTGGACTGAGGATGTGAGATAGTAGCCATTAACTCTGCTTGGTATCCTTGTTGTGCGAACACTAGAATTTGCTCTTCTGGTGGCTTTGGTGAACTGGCTTGTGGTGAACTTGTGGTATGGCTTTAGTGAACTAGTACTTGTGGCATTTTGCTGCCTTAAAAACTTCTGTAGCTCTCAACTACCACCAAAAAAATTCAGCCCTCCCTACCCCAAGAGGCTGGCCAGGGTTGAAGTAGAGAGAGCAGTCATTAAAAATTTCAGCAAATCCCACTTCCTCTGTGTAGGAAGCACTTTTACTTGAGGCTGGGGTACTTTTTCCACAGGACTGGTCAAGTTGAAAAGGCCACAAAAGCAATTGTTGTGTCTTAGGGAGTCAACATTATTCATTTCCAGTAAGAAAACTTATAAGCCAAAGTTACAGATTCAGAAGGGTCCCCAGGAGCAGTGAATATTAGAATTAATGAGGAACAGAACCATCTGTGTTGGTTTCTTTCTAACATGTGAAAACAAAACAAAACACTACAACTAGCCATAACTAAACAAATGAAAAAAATACAATTCTTGATCTAAGAAAAAGTCAGTATAGAATAAAACGTATAAAAAGTATATTTCGAACTCTAAAATATTAATCAGCACTTACTGCTAATTTTCTCAAACTGATAAACTTTAACTTAAAAAGGTGATAAACTAATTAACTGTATAATTCCTTCCAATAAAATATACTGCATCTATAAGTAATAAAAAACAACACACTTCATGAAATGAAAAAAAGAGTCAAAAAATCCAAAATTACCGTAAAGAAGAAATTTTATTCTGCATCTCCTGATTAATTTTTAGTTCTTCTCCTGGTCCACTTTCCTTATGAATAGGCTCTGTTGTCAGACCTGTAACCCAGCCTGCAGTGATGAATTACAATTGTGTACCATTAAGTGCTGCTGGTGTTAAAAGAAACCCCAATATACATGCCCCCTTGTCCACCAACATCAACCTCACTTGGTCTTAGGACTTATTTCTCTTCAAAAAACAAAACAAAACACACAGAAGAAATCAAGCTGGAAAATATTTAAACTATAAAGAAATTACTTAAGCATTTTGTGATACTATTTTTGTTTTGCCTGAAACGCTATAATACTATGATTAAGGAAACCTTTCACTTCTTAATTTACAGTTTTAGTTTTCAAGTATGGAATAAGTCAACACATTCTAGCAAATGCAAAAATAGCTGATGAATAAGAATTGTCTTCCAAAAACTACTTTCACGGAAAGTGAAATTCTCATATGACTATTACAAGAATGCAAAAATAACCTACTCAAAAACAAGCGAGTTTTTATAAGAAATGTACACAGTAACAAAACATAAATTTCAGTAAATACTTCTTTTAAACCAAAGAACATCATTTAATTTTCAAGGATACTAGAGACATGCTGATGAGCACTCCTAAAAAGTATTCAAATATTAGCTATTTTATAAATCAATACCCCGCTTCTCTCCTTATTTTTTAACCAATACAGCTTTTAATGCTGTAGGTAAGAGTGACTTACTAATAATACTTTTTTAAAAAATAGTCATTAAAAGCCATTTATTAAACTTATATTTTTATTACTGATTCTTTCTTCAACTACCAAGCACCATTTACCTTACCTGAATATGTGGATACCACGATTTCATCATAGCCATCTTTCCCTACACAACCACCCTGGATAGATGTGACACTTTCAGACAACGCCTAAAACAAATTTAAGATCAAGCACTTCATTAATAACTAAACATTTCACAGATGTTAAGATAAGCCACAAAACTTATTTTCCTGTCTCCAGACTTCAACACAGACTACTGAGGACTTATTACATGCAGACACTGATTGGAAAGGCAAAAATCCTGCAGAAATGGCAGAAAATTCCAGTGTTTTTAAATCTCAAGAAAGAAGATTGAAAGTGACTCATCTATTTGTGTGTACCACTCAGCTACAGTAGTCATCTAATGAGCAAAAATAGATTATTTATATAAAGAAAAAAGTTTTTTTAAAAAAATTATATAAGCAAAACTCTCAATACAGTTAGTCTATTATCTGAATTCCACAGACCACCTCTCCTGTTTTCTCCAAATAGTTTTTGTTTTTCTTTTTGTTTCGGTGAGGGAGATGAGCCCTGAGCTAACATCTG
Source organism: Equus quagga (assembly GCF_021613505.1). NCBI lineage: Eukaryota > Metazoa > Chordata > Mammalia > Perissodactyla > Equidae > Equus > Equus quagga. The sequence goes on from NC_060269.1 coordinate 14,636,335, forward strand.
TGCCAGTCCTCCTCTACTTTGGATGTGGGATGCCTCCACAGCATGGCTGATGAGTGGAGTAGGTCTGCACCCAGGATCTGAACCACATAAACCCAGCCCATCGAGGCAGAGTGTGCAGAATTGTAACCACTCGACCATGGGGCCGGCCCCTCCAAATAGTTTTTTAGATGACTAAAGAAGATGATAGCCTATATGGAAGCTTTAGGAAATTTGCTACTAATGACAGAAACCAAGTTTCTCAGATAGTTCAGGGTTTATATCTCCTTTAAGCAATACTTCAACTAGTCAAGTAGGGATCTGTATTTTTAACAAGCACTCTAGGTCAGTGGCTTTCAAGGTATTTGGAAAGCAAGCAATAAATTTTATATTGCAAGCTGGTATACATTCACACATGAATACACACGAACATACAATTTAAAGGGTTTGCATTGTACTCTGATATATTCTACTCTAACCTATTTCATTAAAAAAAAAAATGAGCTGGCAACTCACTAATAGGTTTTGACCAGTAGTTTGAAAACTCTGCTACATAATTCTTATCAGGCAAGGATAAGAACCGTTGTTTTAAAGGAGAAGGTGGAGAGAACGGACTCTGGCAGTAAACACACTAATTCTCTTAACCTTCCCCGAAGGAGGCAGACCTCTGAGTTATTCTGCAAATCAGGCTATCTTAGCTGTTCCTGAGGCTGATTACGTAAGAGAATCAAGTAACAAAGCTTTGATTATAAGTTTGCATAAAGTTAGCTTCATAGGTGCATTTTTAATAAATGTCCCAGTGAATCTCACATACACTAGAAATCTTCAAACTTTTTTGTACATGTTCCCATTAAAGTAATTCTGAAAAGACTATGCATCTCTCTATATTTTTAAGCTCACCTTTAGATTTTTCATCACAATTGTAAATAGTTACAAAGAATGTAACTTCTATTATCATTTTAAAATGAAACTGTCACATCCTATAACCATACCCATTAGTCTAAATACCAGGACAAATTTATACACATAATCATCGACTTAAAAAATGAAGAAACAGATCCTTCTTTAACAGTTGGAAATTTTACACTGTTCCTTCTTCTTGCACTTTTACTTTCATTCCACTTCCCCCACATACATTTATCTTAATGTAATGTACTCATATACCTGAAATTCTTTTATACTTCTCTGAAACCAAAAAATGATAAATTGAAATTTTTATCTTCTGTGATCATAAAGCTCTCAACATTAGAAATTTCTATCATTATAATTATTAGTACACACAATTGATAAGACAAATATACAAGTTTGACAAAAGCGAAATTCAATAGGAAATGTATCTTGTGAGATGAATGGGACTTTTTTCCTTCCAAATTATTCATGTATCACAAATCAATATCATTTACATATTGCTAGAGTGAGACTGGGTTCAACATCAGTTCTATTTCTATTTTCCATTTTCATAGATAGAAGTACTGTTCAACCTTAGTCACATAAAGATGTTGATGAGAATTAAAGAAATTTTGTTGCTGAAAATTCACTCAATTGTTTAAACATCTTCCAAGTTATCTACCTAAAATCACCAACCAATCTATCACCAAAACATTTTTTTAATGACATTTCATCTGACAACTTGATTAGGTCCTCCTTCCACTTATTGAAAGCAAAACATCAGACACCATTTGATTTATAGAAGGATGTTTTACCTGGACAACAGAGGTACACACATCCTCACTTTTTAAATGGTTTATTGAGTAACTATTAACCCTAACTTTTACTCGCTTAGAAGTATCTTACTTAACCTTATTAAGAAAAAGTTAAAAAACTGTTAATTTCTACATTTTTCTTGAGGAAGATTAGCCCTGAGCTAACCACTGCCAATCCTCCTCTTTTTGCTGAGGAAGCCTGGCCCTGAGCTAACATCCATGCCCATCTTCCTCTACTTTACACGTGGGACGCCTACCACACCATGGCGTGCCAAGCGGTGCCATGTCCGCACCTGGGATCTGAACCAGCGAACCCCCGGCCGCTGAAGTGGAAAGTGTGCACTTAACCGCTGCGCCACCAGGCCAGCCCCAATACATTTCAATGAAATTCATTTATCTTATATACTTCAAATACATTTCTCTAAAAATCTTAGATTGGCAGATTTAGCTAATTCAACTCATATGTAAAACAAACAGTCATATAGCCATAAAATAGGAGACACCAGACGATCTAGTAGAGACGTGGTCTACGTAAGCAACAACATGGAATGCCGATTAAGGGACCTAAACTCACAAAAGAAGACTTTGGTCATTCCTCAAAACATTGGCAAATGAATATATATTTACAAGTTAAAATATGATGTTTAAGGTGTATATATATAGAGAGAGAGAGAGACATAAATATATATAGAGAGAGAGAGATTCTCTTTTTATGATTTGCTCCTTAACTTTTTTGATTAATCAACTATCAGTCCAGACTCTGTCAGATAACATGTCTTCTCCTGATTAGGAAAACAATAAAGAGAGTGACATCATGAATCCAAGATGAGGCAGCATATATTCGCAGCCTTAGCATAATCTGAGAGCAGTACTTCTGTCATTAGACAAAGAGTTGGAAGACAGAATTTCTTAGCGCCATACCTGGCAGAGGAGGGAAATGCTATGTCATAACTGGGCTTTGGAATAGAAGTCAAAGAGGAGATTTGGGGTCTAAATAGGAAAATTTCTCAGGGGTTGATGAGAAAAAAATAGGAGATCACCAACAAAGAAGTATTATATACTTTTAAGCCTAAACTATTATTTGCATCATTAGCAAGATGACTTTTTACACCAAAATAAGATAAACAAATATGAGATAAATCCAGAAAATAAGTTGTATAGTGTTTTTATCCCCATATTATCTACATAATATACTTTATCTATGCACCAAAACATCTGCATTTGACAATCTTCAGTTAAAGTTGGGACTGGGAGGGACCACTATTAGAGAAAATAGACAAAGAAAGAAAGGTTGATAATGAGTTGTGGCTTTGAAAAAAAAAAAACAAGAGTCTCAATGCATCCTGCGTGAGGCAGCATGGGGAAACTCCGGACTGGAGAACACCACTTCAGGAAAATGAAAGATTCCATTTATACCAGCTTGACTCTCCATATGACTTTGTACCTTGGGATAAAAAAGCTTAATTACATTTAAAATTTGGAACTAAAAATTACTCTTATCTAATATTTCTTCTTACATAGCTGATTTTCGGGTGGATAGAAGTGAAACTGCTGTTTTTCCCTTTCTGCTTAAAGATATTTTTTTACATTGTCCTAACAATATGAAGTTTATTCCTAAAACCTTATTACTTTAAAACAACATGGTCTCATATATGTCACCCAAACACATAAATGTAACTGCTGTAATCTACTACAGAAACTACTTTATACTTAGTTTCTACTTATAGAAACTAAGGCAAAATATTTAATACTTTAGATATACAATATTTAGAAACCAAATGAAGAAGTAATTTATTATTCAGCTTGAAGGGAATAGTCTACTGTTCAAACACAAGAGCAGTCTAGACAAGATTTCGATAACATCAAAGCAGCAATATTTTAAGCCAAACACAAGATTTTAATATATTTCATCTAAGAAAACTCAAACTATCATAGCCATCTCTATAACTATTTGATGAATAATAAGAATATATAGTATTTTTTAAAATAAACTAACCTGATCGAATCGTAGAACAGGCTCATTTGCATTATCAAAACTATACACTTCCACCATTCCATCATCTCTCCCAACAAGTAAATCTTTAACTCCATCACCCACAATGTCAAAGTTGTCCACACACAAAATACCTTTAAAAAAAATGATAACATGCGCTAAGTTATTAATAAAACTAACATTATAGTCAATTATATACCAAGTAAGAATGAAAAAAATGTATATACCAAATCAGAATGGAAGAAAAAACAAAAAACTTTGAGCATAATCAGGTATCCTTCTCTTTTCCATCCACATTCATTCATTTCCAAGGCTTTAAACATAACCTATATGGCAACAGCCCCTAAATTTACATCTCCAGCTCTGGTCTCTCCCCAGAGCTTGAGACTCATATACCCAAGTTCCTATTCAGCAACTTCTCTTAGACATCCATTTGCATCTCAAACTTTCCATGCCCGGAACAAAATTCTTAATTCCCCTCTTTATCACATCCCATCAACAGTGCTCCTTCCCCATTCTCCCCTTACCTCAGTATGATACCACCCAGTTGCTCAGGCCAAAAATCTAGACTGCATCTCTTTTTCTCACTTCCTACATCAAACCCATTAGCAAATTCTATCTGCTCTATCACCAAAATATATATTGAAATTGTCTCCTTCTTTCCATTTCCAACTACTATTAGCCTAGTCTAGGTTACCAGTATCTCTAGCCTACACCAGGATAAATTATAACAACTATAACTATAACTTCCCAACTGATCTCCATGCTTCCAACCTTGACCTGCTTCCGCCAAAATCCATTCTTCATGGAGTGATTTTTGTTTGTTTTGTTTTGGTAAATTAGATCCCGTCATACCCCCATTTACAATTCTCCAATGACTTCCTACTGTACTTAGATTAAAATTCAAACCCTTTTCCAAGGCTCTGTATGACCCACACAGACCTACATGATTTGGCCCTACTCTATCTCTCTGACTTTATCTCATGCCATGCTAATGCATCTAGCCACACTCGTCTTCCTACTGCTCCTCAAATGAATCAAGTTTATCTCTGCCCCAAGTCATTTGCCTTTATTTTTTTTCTCTTGGAACATTCTTTTCCCTCAGTTCTTTACATTACTAACTCCTTTTCTTATCAACCAGATCTCAGTTCAAATTTCATCTCTTATAAGAAGCCTTCCATGACTACCCAGTATAAAAGTTGCCCTTCACCCTTCCATCCATCATTCTCTAATATATTACCCTGTTATATTTTCTTCAGGTGAATAGCTGAAGTTATCTTATTCATTTGCTTATCCAGTCTCCCCTAACAAGTATTTGTTGAAGGAATAAATGAACATACGGATAAATAAGCTGTACCTATAAATGGCCATTTCATTGCCTACCAAGTCAGATACAGATCAGATATACTTAGAATGGATAAGTTTCTTAGGAAACAGGAATATTCCCTGACCCATTGCACTTCTTCCTTGCCTAACACCAAGAACTCCCAAATTTCAATTAATTCCCTACACCAAACAATGAAAAATGGTTTTGAGCATAGAATGATGTTACAGATGGACATTAGCCCATAAAAGCCTATCTATCTCAAATTACTATTAGCATTTCTTACTTAAAAAAAATTATGCCTAAAGTATGGTACACGTGCTAAATGAACAAATAGTAAATAAATCCGAGGTGGCCCTGGGAATTGCTAAGCTAAGTCCGCCATGTATTATGAATAAATAAAACAGAATGAATTATAGAATCTAGGATATTTTATTTAATAATCACTGAAATTTCAGAATCTGAACTACATCAAAAACATACCTCCCCTCTTTTTCTCATTTCGAATCTCCCATTTATGTATCGGTTTAGATGTAGTGATCTGAATAAGCCCAAGTTTTCCATCTGATGTTCCAAACATGAGGTCTTCTCCAGAGTCACCTTGTTATAATTAAAGTCAACATATTATATTGATCCCACAACTTATAATATCTATTTGAAATTAAAATATCTTTGCATATATTGACCTTCATGTAAAAATCTCACTTAAAAATATTAAAAAAGACAGAAAACAATTTTGGAGGATGCTTATATATCTACAGAATTTTATAACCATTAAGATAAGAGTCCTCCTCATCATCTGCTATTAAGATGAGGAAACTGAAAATTAAAGTCCAATAACTCATTACTGTTAGTTACTGGCAAGTTATCAGAAGACAACTGTCTCGATTCCAATTCCTGTTGTTTCTACAATTTGCCATTTTCACTTAATACATATTTAAATTACTAAAACCCTGAAAGATCTAGACATAACTAACATAATGCACTCCCTTATTTGACTGTGAAAAGTGAAATCCTGGTTACCGCCATTTCCGTTGTGTAGCGCTAAAACAGTAGGTGGGCCAGGAACTTCAATTTCATACATTACGTCAGATCCCTGAAGGAGAATAAGTATTTTAAAACTGAAACAAAATACAAATTTAAAATAATATAGGCACTCATAGATAACATCAATATTCATATTGAGTACTCTAGAATAAAACTGCTGAAAAAATTAGCTCATGAATGTTAACTTGCATTTGTTAGCAATTTTGCATATGTTATCTCATTTTAAAATAAAATATATATGAAATACAAAGATCAAGGAAAGAAATATTTAAAGTATCTTTCACTTTCAATACTTTTCATTCTAAATACTTTGTCTGCCTGAAAACTTGACACTGGTAAGTTTTCCAATGTAAACTTTCCAGAAACGAGCTGTTTCTTCTGTCCTCTCTAACTTGAGGGCTTTCACTTAGAGCACAATCAAACATTTAAACAGATCCAAAGTTACCTAAGGAAAATTTTGGCCTTGCCTTTGGGTATTTCCAAAGCCTACTCCAGTGAGAGGCAGAGTGACCTGCTATTTAGATGAGAAAACAAGTTGGGTCCTTTTATTTGTCATTGTTTCAGTTTCACCACTTAATGCTTTAATTTAGTATATAGTATTTGTGAAGCTGTTAAAGAATGAGGTAGAAGTACTTACACTCACACAGAAAAAAACTACAATAAATCATTCAATAAAAAAATTTGTAAAATTATAGTAAATAGGATAGGATATCATTTTTGTCAAAAAAATTTAAATATATATAGAGAACACATAGGAGAGCCATATGCTTTATCTTTTATTTAAAATAACATTTACAAATTCTCAGATATCTACATATAACTATATAAACACAAAAGAATATGCACAAAATTGTTTTAAAAAGGCTACCTCTGGGGCAACGAATTTCCTACAAAGGCAGATGGGGAGTAGAAGAGAAGCGTGCAGGACAGAGGAAAGACTTCAGCTTTTTACTTTCACAAATCCTTAGTGATTTTTTTTTTACAATAAATATATGAATCTCTTGTTAAAGTAGAATCCTAGAATTCAGCCAGACCAATGTCTAACTGAACATTAGCCAGCTCCTGTTAAAAGCCTTATTCAAGCAATTGACATTTGGGTGCAGAGGCTAGGGGAGAAATTAATCATCCATGCCTCCAGAATGAACCTTGAACATTACTTCCTCGTAGGAAAAAAAAACAAGCTCACAGAACCACTGGATTTTTCCTTCTATAAAAGAGATGATGCCAAGAAATGGCCATCTGGATATGAAATTCCAAAGAGTGAGACAGCCTGTGGTTGCACAGAATAAACAGCTAGACTTTTTATTCAACTACACTTTCACCATCAGCTTAAGTTTTTCCACCTGCTATATGTTATTTACATTTAAACTTTTTTTATGGGTCCTGATGTGTGTATGTGTATTGTATTGAAAGTCACTTTCAAGAAGACATAGTTGTAACTATTACTAATAACAATGACCTTAAGCAGTTGTTTCAGCCAATCATGGTTTTTCACAGAAATATAAGGACAATAAAACGATTTTTTCCTCTATCACTCACTCACTTATCCAACAAAAACTTACCGAGTGCTTATTGTGCCCCACATAGTGTCATAAACACAAAATAAACTCAAATGATACAACCCTGCCCTCAACTATCCCTTGTTAAAGCCTAACGCCATCTCTCCAACCCCATTTCCTCCTTCACTTTGAGTTTTTGGGAGAGGGTAGGGTGATGGAGAAAGAAAACAATAAAAAAAGAAAAGCTGGGATGGGTTCTCTGCAGCAAAGGTACTCTATTCCAATTGTACTAGCTCAGAAGTGATGCATAGCGGGGGGGAAGTACCCTTTTTTCCATATATGCCTCTCTACACACTTGCCAAAGATCTCAACACATTTGCCTCAAACAAAAAAAACTGGTTTATCAATTAAAATATTAAAATTTTTTTCCAGTTATAATTTTAAGTAGGACATTTAAAGTGGCAATGATCACTAAAGTAATTTATCTCAAGTATACATTGTTCATCAATATTCATTTACCTAAGTTATGAAAAATTATAAAAATGCAAACAGCAACCTGTAAAACTCTGAGAACTCTGTCCTGGCAGGCCAGTACTGGTGTAATACGAGGCAATCTTTCCACTGGCAGGCAGATGATGTCATTGATTTTGTCTCCAGAAAGGTAATAATGTTGGTCTTTGCAGTCACAATAATGGTTATAGATGTAACTTGCACTGAGAAAGAGGTCTGAGCCAGATATGTGCCTGAGAAAATTAAAAGTAACTTAATATATCTATATTTTAAAAAATAAGCATAGGAAACTCCTGAATTTTTCAGAGATAAAAATCAAAGTTTATTTACAGAGTTTACTATTATTTGAGCACAGACTCAGAGAATATAGCTTCCCCTTTCCCCAACTTAATTTCTAGGCTTTTGGTCTAACACTGATTTTGAAAGATAAAAATGAGGATCTTAAGGTGTCAGACTTCTCAAAAGCTGAGCTCAGAAAAACTGAAAATAAAGACAAGATAATGATAATTTAACTGTCTGTATCTGAAGACGATTAATATGCCAAAAAGGACCTTTTTCGAACGTGCGCTACGTGCCAAGCACTGTCCTAAGTGATTTACACATACTGGCTCAATGCTCCTGCTCCATAAACTAGAGCCATGATTAGCCCTCTTTACAGGGGATAATAAATGTTCAGTAGCCTGTCCACGGCACACAACTAGCAGACAGTGGAGTGGATTGCAGCTCAGGTAGTTTTTAGCTCTAGAGTTTAGCCATCTCACTATCACACTAAATTACCTGGAAAAGGCTTAGATTGAACCAAGTTTTCACTGGGGGAGTTGAAATTTTTTGAAAAAACTTATATACTAGTGTATTATCTTTCACGTCTAGGTTGCTATCACCATGTAATCATAAACAGGGTAATTTTATGTGAAGCTTTCACCTATTTCTCCACCTCTAAGGTCTAGCTACTAAAATTATTCCTTATCCTGTAACGATTCTTACTGATTTTATCTTCCTCAATTATTGTTTAGGTGGCCTCACTTTGTGGCTCTGCATATGATTTCAGTAATCCTCTTAATATCATTTCTATCACCTAATGAAATTCTATATCTTTTCCAAGATTTTAAATTTCATTTTGAAATGTATCCGCATTATATTTGCATTGTATTATCCAAAGCACCACTTGCCAGTCACTATTGACAAGAGTGGGGACAGACAGAAGTATTAAGCAGGGTAGGATGTGTGAGGGGTAACCAATTTTGTAAGTGGTTAGTTTCCTTATTGAATATTTTCAAGTTATAACCTTATTTTCCTATGCAATCTTTAAATGTGGAGATTCAGATAATACATTTTCAAAAATTGAATAAAGAACCTTTCCATTCCAGCTCTGCCACTGCAGTAAAAACATTTGAGAAACTACCTAAAGAGACTACTGGCTGGGAAACTCCTTATCTTCCCATCTCTGTCCACATACCTTTCTGAATGTGGAGGTATGCTAATAATTAATTACTTTGATTTCAGTATTTCACCATTATCACTGGCCACATCTATCTACAAAAGCATTTCAAAAGTATAATATTCTTGCTAAATCACTGACATTACTTCCACTTGCCATTGTTTAATTCTTATCTAATCTCGCCAAAGTTTTACAGCCTAGACATCAAGACATATGCTGTGCACTATACAGAATTATGCAGGACGGCTGTGCATTATACAGCACTCTGGACTCAATCAGTAGTTTCCAAACCGAGATCTGGCTGCTGATATAACCTGGCTGCATTGGATTCAAATGAAGAACTTTTTCCTTTAAACCTACTCCTAATAATTCTGATCCTGCAGGTATGAAGTAGGACAAGGAATCTATTGTTTTAAGCTTCAAAAGGATTCTCCTAAGTAGCAGGTTTGAGGAACAGTGGATTAAACGAACTTTCAAAACCCTTTCTAGCTCCCCATGATTCAAAAACTACAATTTTAATTGCAAAATTTCACATATCAGGAAGCTATTAAGGAGCTATTTTTCACTTAGAGTCTTACCTAACTCACTCAAAATTATACCCTATTGGTAGTCACTAACTTTGACGGCCAAAGTGCTACTTAATCAAATGTTTGTCACCTAACCAAAATATTATAAATGGATGTGTAAAAATTAAAAAAGAATAAACATACATGGCTTTAATGCTTTCAGTGAGGTTTGTTTCAAAAGAGAGGAACTGTTTTCCTCTCTTTGTAAAACCTCTAATCTCAGATCCTGCAGCAACAAAAACTTTCTCCTGGGGTGTGTTAAGAACCCCTCCTAGTTCCAGTCTTGCAATCTTCTGCCCCGGTAAAGTCTTGAACACTGTCTGCAAAAATCATTGGGGAAAAAATGTAAGTATACAAATTTATTGTAAGCATTTTCCTTTACTGTAAAAAATGCTGTGATTTTAAACTTACAAAATATTATAGTTCTACTATATAGAAACGCCTTTAGACACAAAAGTATTTACTTCAGTGAGTCTGGTTTTTTGTCAAATATCTTCAAACTTTGGACTATTTATTCCCACACATATTTCAAAGACATCATTAAAATCTAAAGTCTTGCAACTCAAAGTAGGGTTCACTAAGCAGCAGCATTAGCATCACTAACCTTATTAAAAATACACAATCTCAGGCCCATCCCCAGATCTACTGAGTGAGAATCTGCATTTTAACAAGATTCCCTAGCTGATTCCAATGGACATGTTTTTATATTTTAATTATCTTTTTAAAACTAATCTCTCCTGGTTTCTCTATAATTTTTATAAATTTTAGGACTATAGAATTTACTGAGAACCTGAATATATAAGTTACTCTCTCTCTATTTAATTGGAAACATTTGTATCATTAATTTCTTCCTGGTTATTTTCCATTTTATTATTGACATCAGTTTCTTAACCTCCCCCTCAATGACTTTATACACAGAGAATAAAATATCTGAGAGGATATATGAATAACGGAAATACTGAGTTTCTGATAGTTTTCACCCTCTTCACCTTTTTGTAAATTCCATATATCGTATAACGAATATAAGAGTTCAAATCTCAACCCCAACACTCGTAAACTATAGTCTGTGAATATGATGATGTAATAATCACTTCCTTGATCAGGTTACATTAAGTGGCAAAGGTGATGGGATAGCCACTTCCATGTTACATTGTTATAGAAGACTCTGTCCTAGCAGCCCGGACAGATTTTCCTGCTGGCCTGAAGAAGCAGGTCACCATATTGCAAGAGGGCCTGTGAGAGGATCACATAGCAAGGAGTTGCGGGGGCCTCAAGGTGCTGAGAGCAGGCCTAGACTCACAGACAGCAATAAGGTGGGGACCTCAGTCTTACAAAAGCAAGGAATTGAATTCTGCCAACCACGTGAGTGTGAAATAGGACCCCGAACTCCAGAAAGGAACAGCCCGGCTGACATCTACAGTGTAGCCATGTGAGACCTTGAGCCTGGACTCCTGACCCACAGAAACTGTGAGATAATAAATGTGTGTTGTTTTAAGCCCCTAAATTTGAGGGAATTTGTTACACAGCAAAGAAAACTAATATATCTCCCTAGGCTGTCAAAGGTGTTTTATAAACAGCTAGCAAATGACTCTTGTGCTATCTGCAGCCTCATACTTCAGACAACTACTTCCCTCACAACCCATTTTTCATTGTATTTTAGACCATTTTTAATCTAGGGTTATTCACTAAGCAGCATATTTCTCTTTTAAAAAATCCTTCCACGCCCCACCCCCAAAAAAGCTATACATACCACTGCTTCTCCCTTCTTCATGCCAAAGCACATAACTACCCCATCATGATCTCCAACGACCACCTGTAACAGATTGAAGAGAATCTAAAATTACTAGTATTATGTCCTAGTAACTGCATATGGGGAAAACAAGATTTTCAATATATAAATTATGATTTTAAAAGTAGAGATCATAAAATCTAGAAAAGGCAACCCCACAAAAAATAATCTTTCAAAGACTTATAGGAAAGGGCCAAAGAGAAGGAGATGGAGAATCGTTACAGAAGTAGTCAGCCATATATTCTGTTCCTACAATGTAAAGAGAACAAGAGAATAGGGACAGAAATGGCAGGGAGGTAACTTTCTTAACTGGAGCACAACAACATTTTCAGATTAACTTTCAAAACAGATTACCAAATACAGTTATGACTGACCTACTTGAAATTTTTAAACCTTTAAATGGAAAAATTTTAACATATGCAAAAGTAGACAGAATATAATGAATTTTCATGTATCCATCACCCAGCTTCAACAATTATCAGCATGTGGCCAATGGATCATTTTGAAATAAATATAGAGGGAGATTTTAACACTTCTTTCTCAGAAATTTATAATCAAGAAGACAAAAGACAAGGATATAGGTTAGAAAAACAACTACTTGTGATATAATACACAGTCAGACATTCTGAGAAAAATGTGTGATTAGGTGATTTTGCCATTGTGCAAACATCCTAGGGTGTACTTACACAAACCTAGATAGTACAGCCAACTACACACCCAGGCTATACTACTAATCTTATGGGACCACCTTCATATGTATATGCAATCCATCATTGACCAAGACATCGCTATGCAGTGCATGACTGTATATGCACATATGTATACGTTGTGTGCATGTACATATATGTGGGGGAGGGTGTAAATAAATAAGTCACTCATCCCAAGAATTAAAGTATAAATGTTCTTTTCAAGCACAAAGGAACATCAGATAATTGGCCAAGTATTAGGACATAAAACAAGTCTCAAATATCAAAAAGTTGATATTGCACAGACCATGTTCTTAGCCCACTGATTCTTAACCTTCTGAGGGAATCACAAACCCCTTTGTGTATTTGATTAAAGCTGTGAACTTTCTCTCCAGAACAATGAACATTCACAAATAATTATGTACACATTTTCAGATTTATGGATCTTTGGTATAGACAAAGACTTTTCAGATGAAAAAATACTTAAGAGTTAATTAAGGTTTTGATTTTTTGATAATATACTATTCCAGTAATTTGTAAAACAATAATCTTTTACAGGGATTCCCAAAGTGTGGTTCCTGGACTCCTGGGCGTCAATGAGAACCTTTTAGGAAATCTGCTAGGTCAAAATTATTTTTCTAAGTAAGTCTTTATTTTCCTTTTTCACTAGGTTGATATTTGCAATGATGGCAAGAAGTAACGGTGGGTAAAATTACCAGTGTCTGACAGGAATCAAAACAATGACACCAAACCATACCCGTAATCGGTAATCTTCATCACCATTTGAGAGTAACAACAACAAAAAATCCAGTTTCATGTAAGAATGTCCTTGATGAAGCAATCACATTATTACTCTTATTAAACCTCGACCCTTGAGTACATCTTTTTAATACTTAGTGTGGGAAAATAGGAAGGATGCATAAAGCACTTGTGCTGCATACTGAAACAGTCTTGAGGAAAAGCACTAGTATAAATTGTTTGAGTTATGAGCTGAACTATGTCTTCTTTTCAAGAAACACTATTTTTAAGAATGAAAGAACAATCAACAACTATTGTTATTAGCACTTGGGTATTTCATGGACATTTTTTAAAAACTGAAGGAAGTGAGCCCGTCATTTCAAAGGAAAGCAACTGACAGTATTTGCTACCAATGATAAAGTTCAAGCTTTCAAGTGAAAATCAGTACTTTGGAAGACTTGTATCTGACACTGTGAGCCTAACAGCTTTGCAATACTTAACTTTTCTGATGAGATCAGCCGTGATATTAACAAATGTGATTTCTTTGATAAATTGAAAAATGTGTCAACATTTGGAACATCTGTATAATTCAAATGAACCAATAATCTCATATGACCATCACAGGATGCTATAAATTCATGCAAGGGTAAAAGATGCATTCAAAGTATAAGACCGACCAGTGGATTTAAATGTACCGAAGTATGAAAAGCTAATGAATATAGTTTCAGAGTGCACACTGCACCTAATGTTTTAGAAACCACTATTTGTCAAGTATAGGTATTGTACCAAATATGAAGAGCAATAATTATCTGGAAAAGCTATTTAAATACCCCTCCCTATTTTCAACTATGTATCATGTAAGCTAGATTTTCTTCATATACTTCAACCAAAACAACATATCTCACGCACAACTAGAAGGACCTACAATTAGAACATACAACTATGTACTGGGGGGCTTTGGCGAGAAAGAAAGAAAGAAAGAAAAAAAAAAAAGATTGGGGTCTGGCCCCGTGGCCAAATGGTTAAGTTCACACACTCTGCTTCAGTGGCCCATGGTTTCCTCGGTTGGGACCCTGGGTGCAGACCTAGCACCATGCATCAAGCCATGCTAAGGTGGCGTCCCACATAGCAGAACTAGAACCATCTATAACTAGAATATACAACCATGTACTGGGGGATTTGGGGAGAAGAAGAAGAAGAAAAAATGATTGGCAACAGATGTTAGCTCAGGTGCCAATCTTATGCCGGACTAAAGAATTTGCAAAACTGTAATACAGCGCCACTATGCTCATTGAATTTTTTTGTTTTTGAAAAGTTATTAGTCATAACAATGTTATTTATGTAAACATGTAATTTTCTAATTATTTTCAAAAATAGAATAATAAATATTTTAAACATTTCTTAGTTTGAATTTTAATACAATAAGTATTGATAGCTATAACCTACATAAGCAAAAGTTCTTTGGTATCCTCAATAATTTAAGAGTGTAAAAGGGTCCTGAGACCGAAAAGTTTGAGAAATGCTGATCTAGTGAACTGAATACTGTAAATGACAATCAGAAATCTGTTGATTTATCTTGACAAAAAGTTAATATATCAGGACACTGCATTTATTTTGCAGCTACTAAAATATCCTACTAGTCTTCTAAGAAATTATAATTGTCTTGTGGAAATCATAATTCTCTTGTCTCATAGGATCAACATTGCGATAAAATTAATCAATATCGTTAAATATAAAGTTCAACATCAAAATACTTCATTACTCTTAAAAATATGATAAAGTTTTTAAAAAAACATTTTCTCTATATCCTATTGTGTTTTCTATTTCTTTTTTCATATACACAGTCTGGCACACACAAGTACACACAGAATAAACTATTACCAGAAAAATGGAATATGTTTTTTAACAAGTTTGATTATACTCGTTACTAACTGTACAAATAATTACAATGACCAAGAAAGTTAGTTTGTAAATGTCCCTTGGTACTCCAACCCCTGTTCGAATTAAAAGAAATTCATTTCCATTTTAACACTAGCATTTTAAAAAGAACTACTTACCAATAAAGAAGGAAATATAACCCACTCTTCTGTGAGACCTAAGGAGATGTGGAGAAATGAGTATCTCTACAGTACCTTTTGGGTAGCTCTACGTCTTGAGGCAGGAAGTAGCTTCATAGTCTTCTGAGAGGTCACTCCCACCTAAGGAAACACACCAGCCAGCTAGGGAATGTACTCTAATACACTGTAATTTGAAGTTCTTACATCAGAGATTAAAAGGAGTAGCACATTCAGATCACAGTGTCTTACCTTTTTATTGCAATAATTAGTGACAGGAAATAATTATCAATGACGAACTTTTATCTAGTGAAATATGCCCCAAACTCAGAGTATAGGAAAAAACCAAAAATAGTAAAATTTATGCCTGTCAAAATTTATGTTGTCAAGCCAGATATAATTATGTGACATTACTGGCAAGATACTTCACAAAAAAATATTTCTAGAAGCCTTCTTTTCCAACTTTATACAACTGTTAAGAAGTTTTTATGAAGTGATTAAAAATATTTGGAAATAGATTACAGTTATTAAAACTGCAATATAGAAAATTTTTGCTAAAATATCAAATATGCTGATGGCAATGACATCGAATCCAAGTGACGATGAAGATTATTTTACAACAGGTGCGTACGATGAAAACAGCACGGCTTGTTCAGCAGGGAACTGTTACTAGCGGTGCATCGTTAGGGGAGGAGGATAGAAGCTGGAGAAAACAATAGATCATGAAAGAATTTACACACAGTATAAATCCATAATTTTCCTCTGTATTCCGGGGAGTAGTACTAAAGTTTAAAATTATCTATTTAGATTTGTATTTTGAAACGTCAATCTAGCAAGGGATGTGAAAGGATGGCTTGGAGGGAGGTGAAGCTGAAGGCTAGGAGCTCAATTAGGAGGCTATTTCAATAATCCACGAAAGAGAAGATGAGAACCTGAACTGGGGGTTGTGGAGATGAAGAAAACGGGACAGATTCCAAGAGATATTTAGGAGGTAAAAGCAGCAAGATGTGGTGACCAGCTGGATATGGAAATTATTAAGGTAGGAAGAACCTAGCGTATCTCCCAGGGAAACTGACCGGGCAAACATTTGCACCCTTAGCCAAAATAGGATTAGTGAAAAAGGAGGAGACGGAGAAGAGGGAGAGAAGGTAGAGGGCTGAGCTATAACAGAGAGAACACCAGCTCTGCAGCCAGACTTTGCTTCCAACAAGAACTCCATCCTTTTTCGCTATAAAGCAACTTACCTTTTCAGAGCTCCTGGATCCTCTCTATAACTATTACCTACTTTGAGGATTTTTATGAACATTAAATATTTGTGGATGTTAAGCTCCGAGAATAATCTAGATGCTCAATAAACGGTTGTCGCCGCTTTGATGACGATCTGGCTAGTGGTGTCCGGCGCTCGGAGAAGGGACTGGGTAGGGATGAAGACTCAGGGGTTAGAGGCCCAAGGCAGCTGCGGCGGGGAGAGAGGGGCCCCGGGAAGGAGTCAGGGACCGCGTCTGGACTCGCGGAGCATCTTCAGGACCCGCAGCCGCCAGCACCCTGGGGGCGTGCACCGTCGTGGACGAGCCGGAGGCGCCCGGGAGGAGGGCGACTGAAGGGCAGCACCCCGCCCCCGCTCCCGGCGACCTCGACAGGCGTCAGTGGGAGGATGGAATCCTCTTGGGGAACCGGGCTCACCCCCGCGGCGCCCGCCCCGTCCCCTCGGGTTTACCTGTAAATAATCCGCTCGGTTTAAATTCAGATCCATGACGCAACACGGACGCGCTGGAGAGCGCGAGGACGGGACAAGAGTGGCACAGGCTGCCGGGCCCCGGGCCTCGGAAAGGAACCCACTCGCTCAACCCCGAGGGGCAAATCCCAACCCCTGCGGCCTCGGCGGGGGATGCACAAGCGGGGCCTCAGGGCTGCGCGTCCGCCGTGACGTCAGTGCGTTCACGCGAGTGGGCCCTGGAAGAACGTGAAGCCCCGCCCCTCTCCCGGCGGACCGCCCACTGACAAGCTGCTCCAATCAGAGGCGAGACGAACGGAGGACGCGGTTCAGGAGACCCGAGCAAAGTGGTTTCCAGGGAGACCGAAGACGCAGTCTTGGCTCCACCCCTCCTCCCCCTGCCCACTTTGGCGCCGCCGCCCTGAACAACACCTCGAAGAGTTTTTCGGTGTAGAGCGTTGATGAGAAGCCTGAGTAGATTCTGACCTGTTTTACTGACGCTGGAAAGGGTCCCCCAAAGAATTAGGTTCCACCGTTATAGGCGTTAGCTTCGGAACAGCAGCAGTTCTCAAACTTTTGGCCTTAGGACACCTTTACAAAACTCTTATAAACTATTAAGGACCCCAAAGACCTTTTGTTTATTATCTATTGATATTTACCGTATTAGAAATTGGAACTATTTTTAAAAACATATTAAAAAATAAACTCATAAATATTTTAATGAAAAATACCTTTATTTCCCATCCCTTCCAAAAAAGTAGAAAGACTGTAAATCTATTTACTGTCCACCCGAATAGTAGACAGGGGAGTCCCAGATCTACTTCTGCATTCAATCCATTGGTATATGTTTTGAAATATATGAAGAATTTGGTCCAAAACAAGTGGTAGTTTTTGAAAAGTTAGTTACAGTGTGGAATGTGGCTTCATTATGAAACATCCCCCAAATCCCATTTGTTAATATCACCACGGATTTCATCAGAAAAGTTTTGAAGTATTGTAAAGCTGTCAACCTCAGAGGTGGATACAAATTTTGCAAAATTCTAATTTGTGCTTAGAATTTTAAGCACTGGCAACAAATGTCAGTTGTTTTCCTTGAAATGATACTTTCCCTTCTTGAATTCACAAGAAAGTGTATACCAAATATCTAGGTCTGAATAATCCTAATTTTAATGTCAGTCGTGCTTTCAAAAGTGTTCCAGCTAGCAACTCAAATAATCACGCTTTTCCTTGAGACAACTAATATACTTCAGTATTCAGTAGAAATGCTTTATGCATATAATTCCCATGTGATTACACAGAATAGCAAAAAAGATATGTACTCCAGAGTCAAGATTGAAAATTAACAATTTTTACTGCTTCACAAAGGACGTTTTTATATGAAACTTTGTTTCCTGCCTATGTGTGGCAGGAAGAATACAGTGACTACTACTACCGTTTGAGCCACTGCTTTGATTCATGCTTAAGTACCAGCAGTATTAACCACCATTGCTTTTGTGCCATCAGTGCAAATGTCAACACACTGAAAAAGGCAAATAACATTTTAGTGTTTTGAAGATAGTTTCAAAATCACAGAGCCCCTGAAAAGACCTCAGGGAACTTCAGTGTGACCCGGGTTCTGACTGAGAGCTGACATTCCTTGACTCACTTCCGTCAGTCCTTCCTTAGTGCACAGTGCTCTGCCTAAAGATGCACTACAGATGAACAAGATACAGCTCCTTCCCTGATTTCTGTGGTCTACTCGGGGAGAGTTCACAAATGCTTTTGAAACAAAAATTAAACCCCCGAAAAGGGGTGCTTCTTAGGAAGAGAGATTTTTTTCCTACAGAGGATCTGAGGTTTTGACTAGCTACCAGGATGTTCCAGACAATTCTTTTCAGAAAAAAAATTGGCTAAAATAACTCCATATTAAAATAGACAACAATGCCTGAAGATGGGTTAGCTGTGTAGTAATTTGGGGAGTATATCAATTTAGACTCCACAAAAATACAGATAAATTTTAGAAGTAAATTGCAATATAAAGCCACAGAGGGGATAGAAGAAAATAGAATTGTAGAGAGTTTAGGGAGTTGGAAGGTGTATTAGTTTGCTTGGGCTGCCACAGCAAAGTACCACAAACTGGGTGACTTAAACAACAGAAATTTATTTTCTCACAGGTCTCACAGGTAGGAGTACAAGATCAAGGGGTCAGCAGGGAACCAAATCAATCTTCAGATGCATCTCTCCTTGGCTTGAGACGGCCGTCTTCTCCTTGTGTCTTCACATGGTCCTCCCTCTGTGTCTGTGCCGTAATCTCCTCTTCTGATAAGGACCCCAGCCATATCGGATTAAGGCCCACTCTAATGACCTCATTCTGCCTTAATTACCTCTTTAAAGGCCCTAGCTCCAAATACAGTCACATTCTGGGGTACCAGGAGTTAGGACTGCAACATATGAATTTAGGGGGACGTGATTCAGCCCATAACAGAAGGGAACTTGCCTGATCTTAAGAGGGATAGAAGAAACCACAAAGAAGAAAACAGATATGAAAAAGAAATATTAAACATTTCAATATGTCACAAAATTTTAAATATAAACAAAAATTTGGGAAAGTAGAATATCTTTATAAATAGTTTATGTAAATTAAGAAAAAAGGACATACTATGATTCCAATAAACAAACACGTAAAAACATGAACAGAATTCACAAAGAAAGTGGCTATTGAACAAACATACAGAAACCTATTACTTCACTTGTAATCAATACAAGATACCTTTTTATTTTGCCTTTCAAAATAGAAGAAAGATTTAAGTGAAACGACTATATGTTGTAGAGACAGCATGTGCTCATCAACTGTGATGCTTTAAACTGGTAATAAAACCCTTTTCAAAAGCAACTTAGAAATATGTACCCAAACCTATAAATATGTGATTATATTTTTAACCCATAACCCCAATTCTGGATATTTAGTCTAGGAAAACACCACAAGAAGTCATAATTGAGGCACTACTTAAGATAGGGACCTAATTGTCCAATAATAGGGGAATGGTGCATCCACTTTGTTGACTATTATGCAGCCACTGGAAGTGAAAATAATGAAGGCTGTGTAATAATGCGGAAAGTATTCAGATGATAATGAAAACAATATAAAATTGTGTGTATACTATGATTACAATTGTAGGAAAGGGTTGTTAAGAAATATATCAAAAAAATTTTAGTTGGTTGTAAACTGAAGGATTATAAGCTTCCCCTTCCTGTTTTTTGTGTTTTCTGTAAGATGTCTGCATTATTTTAAATAAAATTTTGCAACTTAAAAATAAAATTTTTACAAAATAAAATTAAAAATTAACTAAGAGATTATAAGAATCTTTAACTCTGCATAGTTTCCAGAGTAGGCAGGGTTCTGATAAAACGTTATCTATGAATTTGGATACCAAATCTTCCCACTGTCTATTTTCTTGTCTCCCTTGTCAAGACTGGCAATACACATTAACGACTTAAGGAAAATGGTATTGATATCATTATTGCTATGTTTTTGCCTTATAACAAACAAATCAAAATATTGAAAACTTGGTGAAGTGGGCAGGAATTATCTTTTTAAAAATGATAAGTATGAAAAGTATTCAGGGCTGAGTGAAATCTTAGAAACCATTAATCCAACGTTTTCCCTTTTTGATTCAAAACCACTTTCATAGTAGTATATAATGTAGTAGAAATGTAACTTAGAAAAGGTATTTTATTTTATATTGCTATATTATTTAAGGCAGCATTAAAAAACTCATCTATACAATCTTTACAATATTGTAATAAAAACATATACTGGCAAGGCTTCTTTTCCATTTAACAAGTAATGCACTCACTGTTTATTTTACCTTAAGTTAATTGTGTAAAAGAAAAGAGTTTGTTTGGAAGATCAAATTTATTTTAAAACATTGGAATGAGGCTATGACATAGCATCAGAAATAGATGAAAAGAGCTTGTATAATATGATATGTGGAATTCTTTCATTTTGCATCTAGAAAAGGCAAGTGATTTATTATTTTTTAAGCATTGTGTTTTGTTTCTAAATGATTAGCAAAGGTTTCAAACTACTAATTTTAAGCATTTCTCAAATAATTAGTGGGGGGACTTTTTATTCACAATAAATGAAATGCAAAGTTAGACAAAATTGCCACTATATTTTCTCTTTTTAAACACATTTTAAGGTACTAGAGACATCTTGGTGGGCTACATTAAAAAAACAGAAAATAACTGCATCTCAGATATGAGAAAAATCGCCTGGAGACAAATTTACAGAATTATCATGCACTTCAGTAACTTATAACCTATGTTGTGGTCTTAAAGAAACCATGATGAGTATAAAGTAAACAACTTATGACTAAGAATAAAAGCAATTTAAATTGTATTAAAGTTAAAACCAACAGAGCTAGAGGTGGTCAGCTGAGTGAATGAGTCATGAGTATACATTGGTCTCCACTAACGTGGTACCAGTTTTGAAACTGTCAAACTAGTTTTAAAAAGAAAAAAATTAATAAATAACCCTTTTAGATTGATTTTAAAAAAGAAGGACATTGAGAAAGAGATCATGACCACCTTGGATGATGATATCACCTGCTAAAACACTTCTATGATGCCCAGAGACCAGGAACCTGTCTCTTATGCTGTTGCTATAGGAGATTGAACAAGGTCTCAGACCAGAGAAGTTAAGCGATTTGTCCCAGGCCACAGGATTAAAAAGCAATGTGCCTTCAGTTCTCTTTAGATATTGTCCATTAGACACTTGACCTTCCCATTTACAAAAGCTGCTTTCATTTGGCTTAAGCATTCAAAATCGAAATATTTTGGACATGATTGGTAATACAGTTATCCTACATTGTACTAAATTTGCTTTTAATAATCACAACATATTTATGTCATTTCTAAGTTTTCATAATGCACAGAACTCTTTGAAGATACGGGATACTATTTTGCATAGTTCTCTATTTTATTTCAAGTCTATGAATCCATGCTTCTCAACATATTGTGAGTTCCATCAAGTGAAGGGTCTTCAGTAAAGTTAATGTAGAAGCATTATAAAGTGCCAAATTTTTTAAACAGTAAGCCTAAGATGCAATTTGAGTGTTGCCGCCTTTCCTTTTTCGTATCTGTAACAGAAAAAGAAAACAACTAAGACAACAAAGAAGTCAAAA
This sequence comes from Equus quagga, assembly GCF_021613505.1. Classification (NCBI taxonomy): domain Eukaryota; kingdom Metazoa; phylum Chordata; class Mammalia; order Perissodactyla; family Equidae; genus Equus; species Equus quagga. Next base: position 14,658,537 of record NC_060269.1, read on the forward strand.
AGTCAGAGATATTGGACTTTGATAATCCTCTAATTAATCATAAACACCTAAATGTCTTTTTCTAGATGAGTTGTTTTTTGGTCCTGCTAAAATGCTCCCTTCTCCAAGTTGCACCATCAACTTCTTTGAGCTTTGCTTTTAAGCCCAATATGCCTGTTAGGACAGTGAGTGGGGCAATGACTTGCTGGCCCAGAGCTATCATTAACCTCAAAGAAGTCTTAATTCTGACAGAAATCGCCTAAACTAATCCTCACCTCGCCTCTACTTTCCACAGTAATACTTACATCTTAGGGTGGGTTTCCTAGGAGCAAATCCTAACAAGATTTGGATGCTGGGCTGGCCTGGTGGCATAGTGGTTAAATTCATGCACTCCATTTTGGCAGCTCAGGGTTCACAGGTTGGGATCCTGGGACCCACACTGCGGACCTACACACTGCTCATCAAGCCATGCTGTGGCAATGTCCTGCATACAAGATAGAGGAAGATTGGCACAGATGTTAGCTCAGGGACAATCTTCCTCAAGCAAAAAGAGGAGGATTGGCTGCAGATGTTAGCTCAGTGCCAATCTGCCTCACCAAAAAAAAAAAAAAGATTTGGATGTGGTGATTTATTGAGGGAATGCTCTGGGAGAAAGGGAGGGACAGGAAGTAGCATAAGACAGGAGAAGAAGCTAAACAAAGATTTGGTCTCAGCTGGAGTCTGGCTTCATTCAGCCTAATCCCCTCCAGAGCTTTGGAATATGAATTGCACCAGAAAGTTGGCCCTACCTTGAGACAAGGGACCAACCTTTTGTGTCTCCACCCCAGGCAGTTGGTCATTGATGTGGGGAGGGGGAGGCATAGCACCCTGGGTAAGGCTGCTTCCTTTCAGCTGTGGGCAATTCCCTGGGGAAGTGAATAGCTGCAACCTGTTAAGGAGCCAACACTCACATTATCTGAGAGATGCATGCACTGGCCCATTAAAGGGCATCTGAGCAGGGCATCAACAACATCGATAGCATCCACCACACCTTGGCATCACATGTCCCTTCTTGACAACCACCTAGAAACTATGAAGGGAAAAATGAAAGATCAAAAACACACCAGTTTTACATAAGCCTAGTAAAGAAAGGAAAAACAACCTATGTTGAAAGCTCTACATTTGTGGGAGGCATGGACTAAAAATCAAAAAAATAATGTATGTACTCACATGGCATAGATGCTGTGAGATTTATCTTCATTCAAGTCTCAACTGATTCTTCATTCAAGAATGTCCCACGCTAAATCTGACACTTTTCCTTTCAATATTTTTCCAACCCCAATTAGGAATATTACTAAATATTCTGTTCCATCGATAGAAACAAAAATTTGCACACCTGGAATCCTAGACAATACTGTAAGACTGAAAGTATTGTTTATTATGGAAACTCCATGTCTTTACTGTTTTAATATAATATGGTAACATATAACAATGAAAAAATTTAATGTTTATTCAGTTCTGAGGCACAACATAAAGTCTGAAAAACACTGAAGACCAAATACTATTAGCATAGCACAAAAGTCAATGAAAAATTCTACAATGGTAGCAAAAATGTATAAAGTTCTTTTCTTAATTTAATTAAGTCCCTAAAAGTAGAAATTAAGAAATAATCTCTAAAGAGCTTTACGTAGTTCCATTTAATGTTCTTCATTTCAGTCTTTGTGTCTAGAAAGCCTTCCCATGTGAGAGAACTGACTTTTAAAGTACCATGTATTTGGTTGGTTTTTAGGACCCATAAAACTATCTTTGAGCTATGATCACAGTTTGTATTCCTGTAAGACTTGACAGGAACAGACGGAAGAGCGTCAGGATGTGAAGCATAACTCTATGAGAGATTTAAACCCAGCTAGTTAAAAAAAATACTTTGACTGTTTGATGGTCTGTGAAGAGATGAGAGAACTTACCTGCCTGTGTCTTCTTTCCTATTAAAGTCATGAGGCATTGCGGCTATTACCAGTATTCAGCTCAGTTATATAATAAGTTGGATACAGATACTCCCCAATCTATTTTGTGTAGACAGTGTAACTGAAATGCTTTGATAAGAAAAAGGATGTCAATCATTGTAAGCAATGACGGCAGGAGACGCCTCAAAGGGAAATGCAACACACCTGGTGATGCTTGGCCCTGCCTCTCCAGGTGCACAGCCACTGCTCTTTCCTATTTCTTCCCATAAGCAGACCCTCCAAAACTTAGAATGGAGCTAATAGGGGGCAAGATATGAAGTCAGTTATTGATATCTTCCTTAGCATTAAAGCATCAGAGGCAGAAATTAGGAGGTTATAACAAAATAACAACCCTGGGTAACCCCCAACTTTAAAAAACTCACCACCCCTCTGATGAAATTCACATTACTAAAACAGAACAAATGGAAATCTAAGACAGAAAGCGAACAGTTTATACTTTAGAAAAATCTTTAATGTGTTGTTTTGAACAATTCTATGAAACCTAAGTATGTAATGTATTTATATTTTCTATTAATCCATTTCATTGTTATATTCTTCATTCAGGGCTCAAAGGTTCTAGGATTATCAGTGAAGCCAAAAAATGCTAAGAAAATCTGACCAAGTGATAGTTGCTTGGAAAATTTCTCCAGTTTCTTTTTTAAAAAAAATCTCTTTAGCACTTGGACAAGTATGCTACATAGTGATGGCCTTTTCATTTTTATTTGTATTTTGTTGGCAGTTCAGTTGGTTTCAACAACATTTATTGAGCACCCACTATGTACCAGGTTCTTTACTAGATGCTGGAGACACAAAGATGAATAAGACATGGTCCCTGTCTGCAAGGAGCTTACGGTCTCTTGGAGGCAAACAGGCAGTGCAAAGACAGAGTTTATTCTAAAATGGACAAAGATGTCAGTAATGTAGTAATATTGGGGCTTTAAATACAATGGCATGTCATTGTTTGTAATTGTCAAGGCAGACAATTAAAATGAAGACCATTTGCATGTGATAAAACAGTAAAATCATTAAGACCTAACTTTTAAAGATTCACATGATAAAGGTAGTTAATACTAAAAATTTACACCATAGTTTTTCAAGTATTTCACACTTAGAAAGATTATTGCCCACATTTGTGCTATATAGTCAAAGCCATAATTCCAGGTTACTGATCATTCACATCTCGGCATGCTGGGATTCAGTTTCTCACTGAGTTTATGAATCAGAACGGCTAATTCCTCAGTTGCTTGGCTCTTGTCCTCCAGAAGTTCATAACGAAGGCTGGAGATATCTTGCTTGATTTCCTTTAATTCACCTATAGCATTTGTATGAAAAAACATGTAATTGGTCATTTGCTCTTTGGATTTAGAGAAGAACAAACCGTGAAATTCATACAATATTAATACATTTGCCTCATGACATCTCCAAGGTAGTTATTGTAGATTTTTCCCTTTAAAATGTTTAAGAAATGTCTGTCTTTAAAAACATCCTGACCTTTGAAAAAAAACTATAGAAAGAGTCCAGCTATGTTTTTAATAGTAAAATTCAGCAGAAATATTGTTCTGTGTCTCAGCCAACTTTTAACACAGCATGATTTCTCTGTTAATGATCTAGGAGCAGGGTATCTCCTTTCTGTCTCTAGGGAGTCCTTAGGTGCCCTCAGCCATCAGGGTTGACACCTACATAGATCATCCCCCATTGCTAGGATGGAAGGGAATCCTAGCAAAACCAAACTACTAAAAATGAAGCAGTGTATTTAACAGGCAAACACTCACATGGAAGAAGGAAATTTTAGGTCAAATTTGAAGTAAGGGAAGGGAAGGAAAAAGAGTAGGGGTGTTTACTAGGGAAGGCAACGCTAATGAACATGGAGTCAAGGAACAAACAGACTTGTTTGTAGGGCACAGAGGATGGATGCATAAAGAAGTAACAAGCAATGGTGAAATTAAGGAGTTCAGAAGTGATACCACGGGCAATGTGCACATACATAGGAGTCTCCACAAGGAGACTTTTGGCTATTAAAACACAACCATTCTCATACTTCAGCTTGGCAGTATTTTGAGCACATGGAGATTGCAATTAAAAACTGGATTCTCTTGTAAATGACTGAAATGTAGATAAACCATTGACCTTGAAAGATTTGGGGCAAGAATTTATCTGAATCTAAGCAATAATTCTTCAAATCATTGGTATTTTAACAGCTTTTTATAATAGAATCACATGTAAAACATATCCTTCACGATATTTCCTGGTATCTTTATGATGCTTTAAAGTGTAATTTCTATGTTCTTTTATTATATTCAAGTGAGCCTTTTTTATTTTAAGGAATTGTAACTCTTCCTCAAGAACACATGCAAAACATTTGCAAATTTCTTTTGTGGCGGAAAAAAAGTGCTTCTTCCTTTTGCATATGGCAATATAGAGGGAATAAATTGATCTAATTTGAAACCACAAGGCCAGTCATTGACGGAAGAAATGGATTCTCAGTATCATATTTGGACCATAAGCCCAGCGGGCCCCCTTTCACCTCCCTCCTGCCATATCCTTCTTGCCTGTTTTTGAGTTACGGGGAGACTACATACTCAGTGTCGTATTTAGTCTACCAATACAGGAAACGCAAATTACTCAACCTCTTTGGACTTTAGTTTCCTCATTTTATTAAATAAGAAGGTTAATATATATGATACACTTTCTTAGTTAGAAGTTTGTTCAAAACTCCAAATTCTCATTGACTTGTCTTCCTCTGTCGTACAAGGGCTCGGAAGATGCTCCTTGTTTTTGATGCTATCAAGGCCATCCAATTTCCCCCATCACTTAGCTGTTTTTCTTTTTTTCAGGGGGGTTCTGATACAACTGATCATATTTCTGCTTTCTAAACTACAGCCCCATTCTAATCCTGTCCTCCTGAGACTGTTTCTAGGTCACCATTAGATTTTTGCTGGTTCTCACTCACACATTCATAGATTTCTTTTCTACTTACACACACCATCAGACTGACTGAGATTTACAAGTGATTCCCTGCATCAATCAAGCAACGGCTTCAAAGCCCATCAGTAGTTTTACTTAGTTTAGCTCTTTCTTCTCTTCTCAGTGCAGACAGACACAGTGGCACCTCATTGGTGTTGCAAGCTGTAATTTCTATTTTTAAGGCAATTTATTTCTCCCAGGTTGATTTCTTTCCAACTCTGGGTCTGTGCTTTGGCCTACTCCCCAGACTTTGAGGGAAAATTGTTACAGTCCAGACAGATGATCTGCCTGGCATATGCCTGGAAAAGTAGGCATGTTTAAGTAAGGAGTCAAGGAGAAAAGTGAAAGGGAAAAGAGAAATACCAGATGAGAAAAATGGTTGAGAGATTTTTATTCTGGACAACAAAGTAAAGAGTGGATTCTGTTTGAGCCAACCATTATTTACCTGCATCTCTGGAAAAATGTTAACACTCATGTGAACTCACTGAAAAAGAAGTGAAACTACCTACTCCCTTATGTAATAGGGACTTAAAAGCTCCCAGAAAGAGGGCAGTCTTTACATTTGAAGAAGCAGTGAGTAGAGATAAATTGTCTCTGATTGACATTTTTTAATAACTGTTTCTTTAACAAGATAGAGTTACAGAAATGTAACATAAGATTCTCCTGTCAATCTTGGAGGAACCCAAACTGCTACCTGAGACTGGATTTCTAAAGTAGCCTTCAATATAAAGTTTTCCAAGTTCATTAAGTTATTTGTAAAGGGATGTTTCTCAAGTTGGAGATGCTTACCTTCATTAACTTCATCATTTTCTTTGTCTACTTGTGCTTTCAAAACATACCGCTTTATAAGTCTTTTCATTATCTGCTGTTGGGCAAAAAGAAATGTTTGTATCACCAATGATACACATAAGTAACCTGATCCTATTCTCCAAAGAGCCTTACATACCTGTAAAGCAAACCACTCAGGGGAGAGAAATTTCATATAACTATTTACAGAAGAATCACCCAGATTTCAGAACTTAACCTTTTCCACCCTCTATCGAGACTTAATGTATAATCCACAAACTTCCCACCCTCTAGTCCCAGAATGGAAGAAGCTTTAAAAAAAAGTTGGAAAATTTCAATTCATTGTTTCTCTTCCAACTAATGATTTCTCTTTAAGGTTTGTTGACACTACATTATCATCTATAGACACTACCTTATTTCTCACTGTTTAAAAAAATATATGAATATATGCTCAATACAGAGAATTTGGAACAGAGAACAACAAGAGAAATAAACAAAATCATCAATTATCCCACCATTCAAAGATAATCACTGCTGTTATTTCGGTGTATTTCCTTCCAATATCTTTTCTTTAATTTTTTTATATATATACTAATTACTATATGTATTACATTTTATGTTTTCTAAATTCCATATATTCTGTTATATTGTATTTTTTTCCTATAGCAATATATATTGTGACTATATTTCAATCTAAATAAATGTTCTTACAAGATAATTGTTTATCCACATGGAAAAAATTAAATTGGAGGCCTACTTCATACCATGTACACAAAAATTAATTCCACGTGCATTTTAAATGTGAAAGACAAAGCTTTCAAATCCTTTAAAAGAAAGTATAGGAGAATATATTTATAAATTCAGGGTAGAACCAGATGGTTTTTAAACAAGATAAAAAAATTTTAATTACAATAGAAAAGACTGACAAATTCAACTTCATTACAATTAAAACTTCATTAACCTTCCTTTATAAAGATACCATAAAGAAAGTGAAAAGGCAAGCCATAAACCAGGAGAAAATATTGGCAATACTTATAACTGATAATGAATTTGGATTAAAAATATATGAAAACTTTAATTCAATAAGAAAAACTCAATAACCTAATAGGAAAATGCGCAAAAGCATATAAAACAACCTCAAACTCTTTTCTTGGGGAAATACGAATTACAATTAAAAGAAGATACAATTTTATATCTAAAAAAGGAAAAAAATTAATAAATCTTATAATGCCAAGTGTTGGAAAGGATATGGATCAATGAGACCTTTGTACCTTACTGCCATGAGTGTAAATAGACCACTCTGAAAAACAATTTGGCGTTATCCTTTAAAGTTGAACATTTGCATATCCGTTCACCCAGAAAGTCCATTCCTTGGTATAGAGTCTAGAGAAACCTTGCACATGTGAACCAAGAGACATAAATGACAATCTTGTACAAAATAGCAAAAACACTGGAAACAATGTAAACAAAAACCAACAGGAGAACAGACAAATCATGGTATGTTACACAATGTAATATCATTGCGTTCACTAATGAAATTAATTAGTGAAATTAACAAACCAGAGCCACACACAAAATTGTGGATGAATCTTAGAAGCATAAATGTTGAATGAAAAATTCAAGTTGCAGACTTCATGAAGTATGAAACTATTCTTATAAAGCTTAATAATAAGTAAATCTACATAATGCATTTTTAGGACCATCTATATATGTAACATATAGATTTGAAAAGAAAACCAAGGCAAGAAGAGGAGAAATCCAAACTTCAGGATAGTGATTACTTCTTAGGTAGAGGCAAGGGAGTGGGTTAGGGAGGAGCAGCTACCTAGAAGCAACACAGATAATGTCATCATTCTCAGGAAGGTGGTGGCTTTACAGGTGTGCATGTAATTATACTTCATAATTTATCATGTGTTACACAGATTCTTGTGCATATATCAAATATCACATTAAAAAGACAATAAAGGAAAATTTGTTAAAAGACCCGAACTAAAACACAGTCATAGTGAGAATGGAAAACATACCTCAGTTTTAAGGAAGTAGAAATTATGAACCTAAGTAACTCATTAAATGGCAAGGTCAAGAGGGAGGAATCTAGGATGATGCAAAATGTCTGTCTCAGAGAATAATGACAGATGAACAGGGAGCCCATGCCATCAAAAAGGAAAAGCCTATTTCACCAGTCATGGTAAGATATAAAACCTGTTGAGTTGTGTGCAGTCTAGACTCCAGGACAGACGCACAGCTGGGTGGATCTTAGCCTGGGCTCATTGATTCATTCACCAAATATTTACTGAAAGCTAACTCTGCACCAGGTATTGTACGATACAGGGGATACAACAGAGAACACAGTCCTACTCCAACAAAACCTCACGGGAACAATTCACTAGGATGAGTGGACACATCAGGAATATAATTAAGTTTAGGGAACAATGAAGGCAGAGTCCTATAGAAAGAAAATACAAAGAATGTATATCAGCTAAAAGCAGCTTGAAAGGCAGCAATACAAATCAGTGGGGAAGAAAAGACTATTCAACAAATAGTGCTGAGACAATGGACTATCCTGAAGGGAAAGTTAAAATTAGATCTCTACCTCACACGATGTCCCAACCCGCGCCCCCCCCCCCCGAAAACCACCAGCAAATTGGCCAAAAAATAAAATGTGAAAAGCAAAAACTTTTAAAGGAATAGAGAACTATTTCATGAAAAAGCTAACAGAAAGGATAAGCCATAAGGAAAAGTCTGATAAATCTGACTATATTAAGACAATTTAAAACTTTTATGCAAGAAAGGATACCAATGAAATGTAACCTTGTGTCAAATGGAATTTTTCTTGCTGTTCTGGAATTGTCGATAAACTCAAAACTGATGACAAAGGATGCTAAGTACCCTGTGGTCTAAGACAAAGTTGCCGCCAGCAATTGGGCCTCCTCCCCAAGGGCTTACTGAGAATCGGACCAGAACTGAACTTACCACCTACCTTCTCTTCACCCTGCATAAGGCAAGGACTGAGACATGGGAGGGATCATGGGCTTTGGGGGCAGAGAGGTTATTCTCTCCCTTCCCTGTGCAGTAGAGAGGGGGTGCACCTCCTCCCCAGAAACTAAGGGAAGGGGGAAATCCAAGGCAATCACTCACAGAGATCAGCATTGCCTAAAGGAAAGGGAGCTTGGCATCCTACTCCCGATTAAATGTCTTTTCTGGCAGACTTGCTGACCTGCTTCTGGTAATTAAGTCAAGGACAGAAAAGAAGTGAAATAAGAGAGAAACAGCTATTGGGTCAACCCGTACTTTCACTATTTGACAAACAGATAAAATTTTCCACTATGTTGGGTGGAATACACATCAGTGGGAAAGAACAGTCTATTCAATAAGCGGGGCTGGGACAATGGGCTGCCCTCGTGGAAAAGGTGACAATTAGATCCACACCTCAAGTCAGAGCCAGATCTCTGCATCTGGGAGCAGTGCAAAAGGGAAGCAGCCCACCTGCCTTTCAAACCCTCTAAGCATGCCCCGCCCAGTCGGAGGGGCAGCACTTTGGTGCCTGCTACACAGAGGACATCACAATTTGGTCTGTATTAGAGCAGTAGTGACAAACAACAAGGAGGAAACTGCAACCTACAGTTAACGCAAGTGAAAAGATGTTTGTTCTTTGGCTGCTGCTTCCTCCCACTCCACATGGCAGATCATCAGCACCCAGGGAGCGAGCAGGGGGAGGTAGCTACCAAGCAGCCACAGCCGTCGTCCACGAGAGTCACAGGAAGGTTTAGGTGTGCTAGGGGTGAGGAGGCGAAGAGCGTTCAATCTGATTTGGAGATTTCAGTTTCAGAATAAACTAGCTGTCTCTTTAATTACAAAAATGAGACTTTCTAACAACCAAAAGTCACCGGAAAGTTATGGTGTCTTGACAAGACATTGTCAAGGGATCTCCCATGCAGCAGAAAAGAGAGGAGTTCCCGCTAAGACAGTTAGCGGGAAATTACTAAAAATAAAATCACTTTCATACATTTACAGCCCGAGATTCCTTAGTGAATTCATTACATGAACTTGAAAGATAAACCAAGGAGCGAGAGAAGTTGCTCGCAAAATGTACGGACAATCAGTATCCAGAATATTACAGAATTTTGACGTCAATAAGGAAAAGATAAACAGGCATGAAGAATTAGAAAAAGGAATTTAAATTCACAAAAAAAAGAAACCTGAATGACCAACAAACATATCAAAAGATGTTCAACCTCACTGGTAAGCAGAAAGAGTAAATTACTATAATAAATACCAATTCACACCTCTAAGTTTAGCAAACTCTTTTTCTTTTGAAAAAAATTCAGAACTATAGAAAAGTTTAAAGTAAAGTAAGATTAATAAAGAGACTTTTCATCTAGATTCACCAATGTTAGAAACTTGCCACATTTGCTTTATCTTGCTCTCTGGGTATATTATTATATTGCTAAAGCATCTGAAAATAATTTTCAGATATCATATCCCTTAATACTTGTGTGAGTACCTTCCAAGAATGAGACTACCCTCTTATATAACCATGCTACAATGATCACTCTTTAGAAAAATTAACATGGATCAACAACTATTTAATACATAGCCCATATTCTGTCTCATTTCCCCAGTCAAGGATCACATGCAGCCTTTAGATGTCATGTGTCCTTAGTCTCCTTTAATCTGAAACAGTTCCTTGGTCTTTCTTTCTTTCTTTCTTTCTTTTTTGAGGAAGATTAGCCCTGAGCTAACATCTGCTGCCAATCCTCCTCTTTTTTGCTGAGGAAGACTGGCCCTGAGCTCACATCCGTGCCGATCTTCCTCTACTTTATATGTGGGATGCCTACCACAGCATGGCTTGCCGAGCGGTGCCATCTCCGCACCTGGGATCCAAACCAGCGAAGCCCGGGCCGCCGAAGTGGAACATGCGCACTTAACCACTGCACTACTGGGCCAGCCCCCCAGTTCTTTCTTTCTCTTTCAGGATGCTGACATTTCTAAAGCATATAGGGCAGTCATTCTGTAGTTTGCAAAATTTTTTAAAAAATCTGTTAATACCAAGTCCTTGTAAGAACACTGGGAAACTCTTGTACCCCGTTACTAGAAATGGCAATTGAAATAACCCCTCCCAGGCACATAACCCAGAAAAACTCTTACAAATGTGGAAAAGGAGACATTTGCTAGGATGTTCATTGTAGCACTATTTGTAACAGCCAAAAATGAAAAATAACTAAATACTCATCAAGAGAGGAATGAATAAACAAAAAAGGTTTATTCATACAATAGAATATTAAATACAGTGAGAATGAAAAACAAGATATACATGTATCAATATAGATAATTCTAAAAAGCATAAAGAAAAGTGAACAAAGCAGAATATGTAACATACTATTTATTTATGTATATTTCAAAAACACATAAAACTAGTACATAAATAAATGAGAAGAACACACGTGAACTTCAAGATAGTGAAGATCGCCGGGGAGGGATGAAGGCTAATGTAACAGGGTAGAGATATTTTAGTTGTATCAAAAATTTCTTAGAAAAAAGGTCCAGAAAGGAATATGGCAAAATTTTAATGTTTATTAAATCAAGATGGTAGTGGCATAGACGTCTAATAGGCTATGTGTGATATCTTTCTGTGTTTGAAATAGTTCTTAACTAACATTTAAAATGTAATAAAATAAAAATGATTAAAATGTCCTAATGAATAGGTTTTTAATGCTGCCTAGCAAATTGATGCGCCTCACTAGCCTGGGCATTTACTCCATCTTCAGCAGCAACAGCCCTTCAATCATGATAAACAGACGAATATTTTTCACTTTTACAAATAAAGCTGTAAAAACTTCAGCTGGTAGAGAAACTGAGAATAACTCAGGGCTTATAAGGATCTTATTTAGAATCATTCAGAAATGTATTATTTAGAAATCCTATCGCTACAAAAAATAAAACTTCTTAAAAATTAAAGCGAGGCAGAACGGGTTTGGACTGAAAAAATCCCTGAATTTGAACACAAGCCTTTATTTATTAGCTGAGTGACCTGAAGGTGCTTAAACTCTCTGTTTCCATTTCCTCACCTGTAGAATGGGAGTAATAAGAACTCATAAGTTCTTGTGCAGATTAAATCATCAAACGCATGTAAAAGCTTAGTTCCTGCTTAGGAAAGGCTGGCTCTTGTTCGTATTATTTATAAACATCAAGTTTGAAGGCTAAGATATTGCTATCCACATTCCCTAGGATAACACTTTTTTAAAATGTCTATTTAGCATTATCTGAAACTATGCTTAGAAAAAATCTATGAAAACGTACATTTACTGCCAGAAAGGAAGATGATAGGAAAATAAAACATTTTAAAAATTCATATAGAGCTCAGGTCCCCTAGAAACATCTTGTACAAAGCCACTCAGATTAAATTCCCTCATTGAAGGGAAAATAGATAGACATATTCATCTCCATTTCATCTTTAACCTGCAGGGAAAATTATGGTTACAGGCTTAAAATTTTCCCTTCAAAATTTGGTGTGTATTAAGCTTTCCATGTATCCCACAAAAATTTTCACCTTAATATTTATAGCTTAAATATATTTATCCACCACTGCACTAAGTTTAGCTTCTCTACAAGGCAAGAAGACATGTGATGTTGAACTGAAATCAATTTCCCCACACAGGACACAAGCTGGTAATAGTCTGTCCCTTAGTTCATGTTGGAAAGGTAATTCATGTGAATTTGAAAATGACGTGCAGCTCAGAGAATGGGCAAAGGGTAGCCATTTCCATCCTATTAAACATCTTGTCTGGTGAAACCAAGGCAGTTTTGTGTAGCAGTTAAGAAAGCGGGCTGCAAGAACAAACTGCCTGGATTTGAGCTGTTACTCCATTATTTACAAGCTGTGGAACGTTGGTGGCTTAATCTGTACAATGGAAATGTTAAAATCCATCTTGTAAAAGAAATAATACAGGTAAATTACATAATAGGTGCTCAATTAATATAACTTATTCTCTCATTATCATTTATGCTTCAGAAAAGCAAATCTTGGTCAACCAATCTTAATGATAGTACTATAGGCAAGGATGATGAAACTCGTACATGATCAGTAAAATTACCACTACAAATAATACCTTTACCTAAATTTCCAACTGATTCTCTAATCAAAGCCAGTACCAAAAATTAAATTGACCAATAAGAGATTCATCCTTTTTCCCTCTTGGTCAAATTGCTAACTAAAGCAAGAGAAGTCAATAGATTAACTTCCACTTTTCACAGACCTCCGGGAATTATCCAGATTTCTTGGTATGATACTGTGAATCACTGTTTAAGGTAGACATTGTCACTCTGTAGAGCAGACTGCGGATTTTCTCTGTCCAGGACGTGGAAAGCCTAGATGGTAGCTACCTCAAACGTTACCTCTTGCAAACAAATCTAAGTTTATATCTCAACCCTCCATTAAGACTGGGAGAAGGAATGAGATGTGAGTGGTTGGATATGTGGGTATGTCCTTCCTTCCCTAAGGTGTCAAAGCTTTTCTCTTCACTTGCTCATTTTCAATGATTCGAATTCAACTAATAATTGTTAAGCAATCTATCAGGTACTTTTGCATTCACTTTCTCATTTAATCCTACACAGAAGCTAAATTTGACTGTCATCACCAGGTTCTATAATACAAATATTAGCAATCCATAAAGTATGAATATAAGGTAATAAGACTGATTTGGACAAAAATAAAGAACCCAGAAGTAGACAGTGGAATTTTAGAGAGGGAAGGGACCTTAGAAGTCACGTTTTTCATATTTTCATACCACTCATTGAGACAGATGGCCACTAGGCAGCCTCTGAATAAACATCCGTGATTTAGAGCCTGCTATTCGTTCCAGACAGCTGGTTTAATCTGTTTTTAGACAACTGTCGCTGTTAAAAAACAATTCCTTTGCATTGTGCCAAAATCTGCTTCACTGTACCTTCTAACCACTGGGCCAAGTTCTGTTCTTTAGAAAAACAGAGAATAAATTTCCTTCTTCTTCTACTTGATCAGCTTTCAAATATTCCCCTCCTCTGGGTTTCACTGGGTTCCCATACCATTTTATTTATATCTCACCTATATCACATAGCCATATCACAGGGTTGTGCGAATGTTCACCTACTTTTTTCCTTCCTTCCTTTCTTCCCCACCTCAATGCTGCCCTTCCACTCCAGGAGAGATCCTTGAAGGAATGGACTGTATCTTTTGATGGGATAAATGAAAAGCAATAAGAAAAGTTAATATATATTGAAGTATAAGAGGAAGTCATTTTGGTTTAAAACTGATTCAGCTTGACCTTGTTTTTCCAGAATGGCCTGACGTGGACTGTCCAGCACACATTCTACATCTGCTTTAAACATTTATGGTATCCCAAAGCAAAGAATGCTGCCTTTAAAGATAGGGATGAATATCTCCCCCACCACATCAGCATTTCTTTAAGGTAAGCATTTCTTCCCAGAAACTAGGGTCAGAGTGGCCTGCTGTGTACATCTTGTGACTACTGACCTGCTGCACACAGCAAACACCTTGTGATTGTAGTAAAAAGAAAAAAAGGATTTCTGTCATATTTGATGTTTGTTCCTTGTTCCAAAATGGCATATAACCATGCTGTTCCCCTCGCCTCTCCAGAGTGCTCCCTTCCCTGGTGGAGGTCGTTCTCCCAGGCTATAGTCCTCAGGATTAAATCATATAACAAACTCATCCCAATTTTTTTTTTTTTAAAGATTTTATTTTTTCCTTTTTCTCCCCAAAGCCCCCCCGGTACATAGTTGTATATTCTTTTCTGTGGGTCCTTCTAGTTGTGGCACGTGGGACGCTGCCTCAGCGTGGTTTGATGAGCAGTGTCATGTCCGCGCCCAGGATTCGAACCAACGAAACACTGGGCCGCCTGCAGCGGAGTGCGCGGACTTAACCACTCAGCCACGGGGCCAGCCCCTAAACTCATCCCAATTTTGATCTATGGATTTATCATTGATTATTTGCATTGACATTTTGTATCCTTATAATTTAGGAACACACATAATAGAGGGTGTCCTGAATGTGCCATAAAGCTCATTGTGAATGAAGCTTAATGTGAATGCCTCATGTCGCCTCCTTTAGAGAAAAATTCTCATGTGCTTCCAGTAAAACCAAGCCAGCTGTGGTAGCCTTCATGGATTGGACCAGAGACACCATGTGGGCCACAGACAGTCTAACATTATCTGGGCCAAAGGGGTTTCCAAGCCAAAGAAGGCTGTTAAAGCAGGGCTGCCCTAAGAGACACCAGAGAGAATAAGACCCAGGAACCTACAGACCAGCTTCTGTGGAGTCTTACCAAAAATCCACATTTCTTAAGGTCTCCTCAGCATATCTATGTACTTTTAAATGGAACTAATACAGGTACTCATGAGCAGAATTCAATCATAGTAATCCCTCCAAGCCTTTATATTCTCCAGAAAAATCGTCCCTAGTTTTTCAAATAATTCTTTACACACATAACAAAAATTACCTCAGCATGCTATTAATAATTAATGTTAATATAAATAATACTGCCATTAATCAAAGCATTTTTGAAACTCTTCCTCCCTTGTACTTTGAGGCACATTTCAATCTCTGTCTTTGAAGTACTTGTTTTGGCAAGGAAACACTCATTTGATGTAAAACACGTTAAGGTGATGACCCAACTGGTGAAGGGCACGTGTGTTTTTAAAGGTGGATGTGACTATTTTTGAAAAAATGTAAAGTCATATGGCACTGAGTCTTGTTAATAAGGTGAATAATTAACTGACTTCAGTAATGAGAAAATACTGAAGTATTTTTTGTGTCTTATAAGCTAATTATAAAAGTAATTCTCTAGAGATATCCCAAAAATGTTCTGAGCTATGGTAGCACCATTAGAATTAGTGTATCCCAAAGGTCACCACTTTGCAGGAAAAATCCTCATTTAGCAGATTTAGATCTGGACTGTGTTTAAGATAAGTCATATATTATAATCACACCATATGAAACAAAAATCCGTGACAACTAAAGCAATTGCTATTATTACTCATGGAGTTCATAATAAAGAGATTGTTTTTTAAGTGGGCTGAGGAACAAGGCTTTTTTTTTTTGTAAAGATTGGCCCTGAACTAACATCTGTTCCCAAGTCTTCCCAAAGCCTCCCCAACCCCCAAGAACATAATTGTATATTCTAGTTGTAGGTCCTCCTAGTTCTGCTATGTGGGACGCCACCAAAGCATGGATTGATGAGCAGTGCTAGGTCTGTGACCAAGATCTGAACCAGTGAAACCCCAAGCCTCTGAAGCGGAGCGTGAGAACCTAACCACTGGGCCATGGCGAGCCCCTAAAGAGACTTTATCTAAATACGATCAAGGCATTTATATGAAGTTTAATTGGTGTGTGTACAGCTGATTGAGACTTTTTAAATCAGAGTTGTTCTTTTTCTCCAATCTCTTTTAGGGAGCCACAGAAGGTTACACCAGAGGCATAGGGAACACTTCCCTTAGAAAATATGAAGTATAGGATTCTGGAGTCTCTAGGCATTTAGCAAGGATCATCTCACATAGAAGCATAACGATTCTCAGCCACAAGAAGCTTGAATTTGACAGTAAACTTAGAAATTTCTCCACTTCTTCTAAATCGCTCAAAAGCAACAAGAAGAATAAGAAACAGAAACACAAACTCCTTTAATGAAACTTGGAAGCATCCATACCCTTTCTAAGAAGGTTATATGAAAAGGTCAAAAGGGGGAATGGGAAATGCCAAAAGCAGACATTCATGGCTGAGAATTCCCATTGACCTTTTGATGCAAAGTCTAAACAAGCTGAGAATACAGGGGTAAGGGAGAAACTATAAAGAAGAGCCATATTTTCGAGAAGTAACCAGTGAGGTGGAGAGGGAGAGTCTGCCTTGTGAAGAGTCCTGTAGTGCTATTCTTTGTCAAGGAAAAATAAAGAAAAAATGAGCTCACATATATAATCCTATGCCGACAGGAAAATTCCTGTTAGCCTGGAGGGTGGCCTAGAAGCCTCCAACGCCACTCCACCCTCATAAAGCAGCTGGTTCAAGAAGAACTTATTTCATTCAAAGCTGAAAAATCATCATTAATGAATCTACATAAAGATTTATATTGATAGTCCAAGAAAAAAAGGATAAAACACATAGCGAATAGAAAACACTCATCAGAAAAATGTTAAAGAAAAGATGAAAATATACAATGCCATTATTTAAACACAATTTCTTAAACATATGGGCCAATATTGTCTTTGAAATAAGAGCACAATAGGTCAAGGAAAATATGGTAAGCCAAAAGGAGATGAAATATAAGCTCAGAAATCTCAAGAGGAGAAAGAAAAAACAAAATCACCGCAGAAATGAAAGGTAAATGTGAAGCAACACATATGAGGATAGACAGGAATAAGATAAGTACGATAAAAAAGGAGCCAAAAAAGAGAAATGGGTGAGAAATTTAGACTAGAGAAAAAATGGTAGCAATGGAAGACAGGCAAAGAAGATTCAGCAGGCATTTAATTGTCATCTTTGCAGAAGAGATCCAAAACAATGGAACAGAAAAAATATTTCAAGATAGAATTCAAGGAAATTATTCAGAAATAAAAGAACATTGGAGTACAGATTGAAAAACCATACTCTATGCCAGGAAAAATTCATACAGATCTACCTACAGAACCATCAATAGCAAGTTATTAGATTTAAAAGATAAAGAAAATTTGGTATTCGAATCAAAATCTCAGGTCAACTACAGGAGAAAAACAATCAGGCTGGCCACGAACTTTTCCACATCAACACTCCATTCTCGCAGCAGGAGAGCAACGTTTACAAATACATTAAGAAAGTACAGTCATATCTAAGAATTTTACAGCTAGTCAATATAAACATATAGAAAATAGAAAACAGTTTAGAACATGAAATAACTCAGAGAACATAGTTTCCATGAGCTCTTTTGGAAGAAACTATAGGAAGACAAACTTCAGCCAGCAAAGAGATTAATGGAAAATCATGGCAGAAAGACTGGTGGTACGGATTAACTCTGTTTAACTGTGGGACTAAAACTAAAACAAATTTGGGTTATAATCCCAACAAGGTAGAGAAGGGGATCAGAATATGCCACCCGAAAATATATCACTATGGCATAAGGATTATTTTGAGTTGAAGGCAATTAAGAAGCAGAAAACGCAGAAAGAGCTCACTGTTCTCCTTCCATATGCTTAAAAGCAAGACATAAATTTCCCTTTGTGAACGTCTTCCCCCTCCTCTCTCTCATACCAGGAGGAAGAAAAACAACTGTCATCACTGGAGACAAAAAGCTGGCACCGAGATGGGTCTGCACAAACAAACTTTACTAAAGTACCCCTAGTCTTCCACCATTAGTTTCCCCATACATTTGCTTTTCCACAATTTACTGCCCCTAGGAACCCAAACCTCTTTTTCTTTGTGTTGTCACTTCTCTACAAATTTATCACCCTTTGCTAAGACAGTATATAAGCCCCAAATTCTAACTACCCCTTTGAATTACTCATCACTGAGTTCTCCTGTGTGTATGCACTCTGCATGTGTAAATAAACTCTGTTTTTCCCTCTAGTTAATCTGTCTTTTGTCAGTTTAATTTGCAAGGCCCAGCTACTGAACCTAATGGGTAGAGGAAAGGTTTTATGTCTCCTCCACCATTCTAATGACTTAACTAGCAAAAGCTGGGAGGGGAAGGGGAAAATGGTGAAAGATAAAATAAACACATCGATTTTCTCATATTTTAGAGTTGGGAGGTCAAAAGACAAAACTTGAAACTTATAAATCAAGTAACAGAGAGATATGTATGTGTAAAGATATAAAGATAAGCACTATGACAAATAACATAATCCACTTCAGCAGAGACTGCCAATTCTCTTCCTTGGTTTTTTAGCTCAGCACATGGCCTCTAGGAATTAAGACTTTATTTCCAAGCCTCCGTTGACAATAAGTTGTTTGTGCAACTTTACAGAAGCTCCTTATAGGAGGAAGGATCTCTCTTCCCCATCACCTTCTCACTGTATTTTGGAATGAAGAAGTAATCGCCAGAGCTCCAGTAGCTTTCTCGGACTATGGAATCAGGTTAGACTGAAAAAATCTGAAAAAAATTGTCACTGAAAAATTTGTGACAAAGTAATATGAAGAAAAAGCCTGGGTCCCTGACATTGGTAGGTACCGAACGCCAGCCCTCGAATGACTACCTCCTGATTTCTTGAATAGGAGAGAGAAATACATTTCTACGTTCTTTTAGCTCCTTAGTGGTTGGCATTTTGTGGTTTTCCCTGATTTGCACCAAATCTAATCCTAATTAATTTAAACAATATGAGGATAGCTTTAAAATGATACTGAGTGCACAAAAAGAAGATCTGAACACATGGAAAGGTATATCAAGTTCTTGAAAAGGAAGACAGAACATTATATAGACATCAATTCTACTTAACACAATCACAACAAAAGTACCAAAGAATGTTTTACGAACTAGACAAGCCAACTTTAAATTTCAAATAGAAAAATAAACAAGAAAGACTGCTGGGAAAATTGTGTAAAATGAAAGTCTTAAAGTAAGGACGTGTGTGCGTGTGTGTGTGCGCCTGTGTATTTTGTTTGTTTGATTTTGTTTTAAACTATAATAATTAAAATAATGTGGTTCTACAGCATATAGAAATCCTAGAAATAAATCTAAGTAGATATAGGAATTTAGTAAATGATACAGGTGGTATTTCAAATCAATAAAAAAGATAGATTATTCAACACATGCAGCTGTGTAATCATCTGGATCCCCATCCCACACATTTCATCAAAATATATTCTATATGGATCAAATATTTTCACATAAAAAGTGAAACCATAAAAGTATTAAAGAAAATATGGGTAAAAAAATTTCTTAAATATTCTCATATGGGGGAAGATCTTTCTAAATAGGACACAAAATCTGAAGCCATAAAAACTTTGTAAAGTTGACTACACAAAAATAAAAAATTGGGGAAAAAACACCCATAAGTATTAAAAAGACACACAGACTAGGGGGAAAAATTCTCAACTCATATCACAAAGGGCTGATTTTCTTAAAAGAATTTTTAATTATTTTAAGAATTAATTAATGAATTCTTTTAAGAATTTCTCTTGATTTATAACAAAAAGCCCATCAAGAAAAGTAAATATATGTTGAGTCTTAAGCATATAGAACACTAAACATAAAAAGATGGTCAAGCTCATTCATTACAAAGAATGCAAAGTAAAACTACACTATGATATCCTTTTCATCTATCTATTTGACAAAGGTAAAATACTTCGGTAACACATTGATGGTTATTAAGGAGGAAATGGACCCCCTCATACATTTGTTGTGAGAACATAAATTGATACAAGCTCCATCAAAATCAGTTTGATAATAGCTAAAAAAATCAAAATGCAGATATACCTTAATCAGACAATTTTGTAGATCTGCACGTTTCAAATGTCATGTATATAAATGCCATGCACCTTATATATCTGTAATTGCCTGTAATAGCTAACTATTGGAAATATCCTCTACTTCCATCAATAAAAGACTAATAAAGAATACAACCACATAATGGAATATAATGTAACCATTTAAAAGCAAGGCTTTGACAATCGGTGAGCCCAGCAATTTTGCAGAATTTGCTGCTTCCAAGAAAATTGTATGAAGAAGAGGATTATACCCACTAACTGATGTCATCATACATTATAAATTCCTTGGTCTCTTCTTGTGATCTTGTACACCTCATAAATCTAAAGATTTTATAGTCAAAATGATCAACCAGATGGAAAATAAAGGACTACAACCTCTTGTGAGTTGGAGAATAGTGTAAAATGTCATTATCTAATATGAAAATGCATAAGATATTTTAAAGTAGTACTGATGAAACAGTAGAGCCTAAGGATCCACTTGAAAAAGGGATTATCTGGAGAAACGTAATAGGTTTTCACACCGTGAGAGCATTATTTTCCTAATGTACCATATCTCCCACTGAGTTCTCCAGCTCAAGGTCTATGTAAGTGCTCTTTGGAAACTGTGGCAACATTTTGCTTTCAACATCGCAAAGGAACTCTTCTGCAACCAAAAACAAAAAAAAAAAAGGAAGGACTTGGACTCTGATTTCTGAAGTCCCCTCCAACTAATGTCCTATTTTCTCTGTTCCGTTCTCTCCTCACAGTAGATCCAAAGAATAGAATTCTACTCACTATTCACACACACACACGAACACAGAGACATATATGGAATTCCGTACAGATAAAGACATATGTCTAATGGATGCTTACCTGATAACGTGTTGGCTGATTGAGAATGCTGTTAAAACTGTGTGATTCAAAAACTCTTGAGTTAGACTGAGTGAAGAGGTTTAACTAGGAAAAAATACAATTAACCTAGTAAATTAGAATACATTCATTTGGAAATCAAAAATATAGTCTACTTTATTCTCCTTGATAACATTTTTGGAGTCAACATTTATGAGAAATATTTTGTGGCAGTTGAATTTTATAAGTGATTTCATGTGTTTCCAAAGGTAAAAATTAATGTGAACATGCTTACATTTATCAAAATCTTGGCAAGACACACTGTAATGGAACTGTTTAATTGAAAAAATATTTTTAAAACTTGGCTCGTTCTAAACATAATTGCTCCTGGGGACCTTGTATACTTTATCAAACGTATGCATGGCATCTAGAAGCAAAGTTGCATAGAAGCAACTCCGCTCCTGAGCCCACGTTCCTCTCCTACACTTGAACAGAAATACACTACAAGGTGGGAGAGTATCATTTGGTATTTTGTAGCCCTAAAATATGAGCCAAAATAAGACATCTTCCTAAGTATCTTGGCCTTATACTGAGTGAGGTTTACAACGTTGGAGAAAACTAGGCTAGAGAATTTGGTTTTCTTTTCTTTTCTCTTTCTTTTTAAGGTTTGACTTTTGAGTGGGTAGGAAGAGAAAACAAGAGGAACGCACCATTACTGTGTACTCTTCACATATGTGAGCAGGGTCTGCCTCTTATTCGTGGGCAAGCTGCTACGTATAAGGTGAGGTTCAAAGGCAGGTTCCCCCTATCCAAAAATACAGATCCGCCTCACCACCTGAATTCTCCCACCATCCTTAACTCACGAAGGTGCAGGATGCTAGGGAGGAAGGAAGTGGCTCTGATAGGCAAGGACACTCCTAACTTTGTTCTTTTACAATTGTGTCAGGAAAAACCCTTGGCCAACAAAGTTAATTCTCCTGTTTGCCATTGGAGGTCAGTATCTGACTGTTGACCAAGGTTAGCTGTCTAGATTAACGCAAAAGACCTCCTGAGGCTCCTTTCTTTCTTCTAAAAAGGAAAAAAGAACATAATTTCTCCAAATTTTTACTAAATTCAGTACACAGAGAGTATCTATGAATAGATCAAAGGGATTTAAACAGCTCCGTGCACAATTTAAAAATAAAATCAAAATGGCAGTTTTTAACCAGTAAGGGGAGACTGGGAAGCTAAGAATCATGGCTCCTGAGAGATCAGCCTTCCTTTCTATTTCGAGCAACCTCTCTGAGCAAAACTATTCTTCCCGCCAATGGTGCAATACAGACAGGCGAGGACACCCTAAATGGGGCACAGCGCTCCCCTCGCATTCCTGTGCACAAGCTGCGCTTCCTAGGTAGCCACAAGCCACCACAAGGCGCTCTTCTCAACGAGACTGTTAGCGTTCCCCCTTCCAGCTTATGACTATTGGGAATAGAGTCAGTGACATCAGTTGCCTACACAAAGAAAACTTTAAGGTGTAAAGTGCAAGAGCTGTGAGTTCTCATGCTTGACAGGCTTCTTTTTTAAATAATAAAGCTTCAGTTAATAAATCTCCAGAGAAACAAAGTGACTTCAGAACAAAGTCTATTTCAGCAGTAGCAGGAGTTGCCCAGGGTGGCAATTGGAGCCTGGCCCCTTTAAGAGACCAGCTGCCCCCAAAGCTGAAGGTACAGCCCTGGGGAAGAAGCAGGGCAGTAACCAAGCCAGAGCCACAGCTGCTCTGGAGCAGGAGGCAGCCAGGTGCAGTAGAAGGAGCTGGCATCTCGTAGTGGAAAACTCAAATTTGCACCTACTTCACCCTGGCTAGCTCCTATGACTCTGCATAAGTGAGTTATTTTAATGGTTTCAGTTGTCTTATCTATAAAATGGGAATAACGATATTACCTACCTCACAGTGTTGCATGAGGTTCAAGTGTACAGCAAAGCACTTTGAAAACTGTGAATGAGGAAGGGCACTGATATTTGTTGAGGCTGGAACTTTGTACATCTCATATCATCCTCATAATAACCCTACGAAGTTTTCTCTCTCTCAGATGAGACAATTAAGGCTTAGGGTGATGAAGAGATTCATCCATTTTACTTGCTAACAAGCCATAAGCACCAGAACTCCAGTCCAGGTCTAACACCAAGGCTGTCTTCCTCACATTACTCTGCTTCTCACTGTCTACATAGGAGGTATTATTTGAAATCATGGGATGTCACAGCCAATCACTGCCTTGCAACCTAATAGCCTTAAGAGCCCACATCCAGGTCAAACAAACAAAACGTTTAAAGGGCCACCTTCTTAGAGAATAAGATGCCAGGGTATTACAAATCTCGGAAACACACATCTATTTAAAAAAGTGAGAAATTAAATTGCACTAATTCAGCCTTTTTTTCCCAGCTTCAACTGAGAAAAAATATTTACCTCTGCTCAGGAAGGCCTGAACCTAAAGGAAATAACATTGCAATCTTGTGGGCTCCCAGGGCATTACAGCTATGGACCATTTTTGCAACTTTAGGTAGCAATTATATTTTAACTCCACAAATTTGCTCCTTTCTGCCTCGCTCCCTATTATCTGAAGTTCTTCTCATATCATTCTGTCTCCCATACCAATTCTATCTCTGAAAATTAAGTTCATGATAATAAAGTGCTATCATGAAACTCATCTTTGTTAAAATCAAAGTATGACTCAACAGGGACAGCTCAAGGACAATCTATTCTTGATTATTTATAAAACAGGTATTTATAGTTAATATTTGAGGATGCTCTTAGACCTGTATTGATTTTATGATATTAAATGAAAATAGATTATTTAGCCCAATAAAGGGTTTCTACAAATAAAAAGAATATGATAGCGGTGAACTATACGCACCACCAGGAGGAAAACGTGAGGTAAAAACTATTTAACTTCAGAGTAACAGTTGAGAAGCATGGAACACAAAAAAATGGAGTGTTTTCTAACAACAACTTTTCTTTTTACTTTTAACAAGATAAAGAAGCTCTTTTGTTTATTTATTTTTAATCTGGTAGTTTACCTGAAATTCTAACCAAAAGCAAGGTACAGACTAAGTGACTTCTTGAAACATTATGAAGATATAAAGTATTAGTCTATGAAAGATTATGGAATGGACAGTTACTTTCAACATCTTCTAAGTTCACGCATAAAAATTATTGAACCAACATGGAAAGACAAGGAGAAAGACAAAACATTTATCTTAAGGTCTTGGTAAGGTCTCGATACCTACCCTGGACTTTGAGTTACCCATTCCCATTTCTATATCCTTCTGTAGCCTTCTCCGTCTGCATTTGGCAAAGTTAATGACCCGCATGATGAAATAAACAAATGACTTGGGACTAGGAACTAGACTGAAGGGTGGAGGTAACGTTTTTCCGTCATCAAAATAAGATAACCAAAGCTTCGAACGCGCAAACTTCCATTCTACATCACTGTCGTCCTGTGTCACAAAAACAGAGAAGAAAGAACAACTCATTTTTAAAACTTAATATTCTAATAAGTGATTCCAGTAGGGTCTTACAATGAACCTAAATTATGCTTTTGAAATATGTAAGTGACTTATATATACTTATCTGCAAATAATCTCTGTTGGCATACATAATATTTAGAGTATCACTTTTATGATATTCATTTTTTAAATTTTTTTCTTCCATATGCCTCTATCTGTACCCACTGAAATTTAAGCAGCATTTCCTGTCCCCCATCCAAAAACAAAGCAAAAACACAAGAAGAATTCAGGGTCAAGGAAGGATGAAAAGATTAATGCCTCCCTCCCTCCCCGCCCTGGCCAATGCTGCGTATTCAACAATAGCTCCCCACTCTCTGCCACCCTCCCTCCTCAACTAGACCCATCCAAGCCAATTGTAGATATAGCATATTATACTCCAAGGGCAAAGGAAAAAAAACAGCACTCAGATAAACTGCACTTTGGAGTTTATGTGTCTGCCATATGTCCTCAAATGTCACATAAGGGCTTCAGTAGCCTATTCCTGTCTTCTCTCTTTTTTATCCTCAGTGCTGCCCCATTGTGATGGGCATAACAATCCTAACTGGTAGAAGGGATGCAGAGAAGAAATGAAGAGGAGGGGTCCGTAGTTGGAGGAAGTTGGCTCACTCATTTCACACTGCCCAGACTGCCATTTATATACCCAAGCAGGTGTTCAGAGAACCACATCTGTCATTTCTGCAGGACATACCTTTTGCTTTGAGAACACTATCTTATGTGTTTCTAAAACACACATAGAGATTCAGTGGACTTAAGAAACAGCAAAGCACTAAAAAGATACTGAGCTCTAAACTGGAGGATGTAAGAAAACATGTACGACGATGAGGGAAGACACCAAACCAAGCCCGATCTGAAACAAAACGTGAAGTGATTTCTAGAATACCAAAAATTCTGACTGGATAAAGAACATCATCAATGTTTGCCAGACGTGTAGTGATTCCTCCACCAGAATCTTTCAGATGGTTGGCTGGCTCACCTAGGAGAGAATAACTTTCCCATGGCCAATACTTCTTCCAGCCACAAACTTCAAAACTTTGGAAATACAACCTGAGAGAAGGCAGAGTGATGGTCAATTCATGGGGACCCCTGCTGTGCTCCTGGAAGACACTGGAAGGTATATGCCCATCTATCCAACTGGAAAACAGAAAGGCCATGGCTCTCTCTGCCTGGGTGTAAGCCTCTTTGTTCACATGAGCTGAGCTGCTCCATAGGGCACGAAAGCACATCAGTATGCTATTACAGCGTACAAGGATAGACAGCATGGACAGAAAACAGATTTACCTCAATTTCTTGATATGAACTATTGATCATAGCAATTAGCATGTTGAGTAAAACGACCACCATAGTTACATTGTATATTCCATAAAGAACATATCCGATATTCTCTATGAATTTGTGATCATATTTGAGCACAACAGAAGTCACTTCGGACAAGCCAAATATTGACCAAAACAAAGTCTTGAAACTTTCTTCTACACTGTTGAAAGAACAAGGTATACAATAAATAAACAGTTTTCATATTAAAAAGTCAAAAGTAAAAACACCTTAGGGTGTGAATATTGTACAGATGTAAAATTCCATCATAAAACATCATCATCATAAACCCCCAGAGTAGAATTATTTTACTATAATATTCAATAGAAATTATTTTCTCAGACTTTCAGGAACTGGTGATTAAATGGCACCAATTCCCAGCTTTTCTGTAAGTTATCATCAAGTGAAATTCTCTGAAATCAGCAGGAGAAAGCTGAAGTCATGCCATAATACCATCCCTTTCTCCTAGAAGGGTGGAAGTTTAGGGTCTGATTTTGTAGGTGGTTAGAAATATGAATCAGGTGTTCTGGCGTAGAACAAGGGTGGAGTTAAAATTATCTACCTATTTCAAAAAAAGTAAGTACAAACATATTCCTTGCAGCCCTGCAGTAGGGAATAATAAAAACCACCTAAATGACCATCAATAGGGGAGTGGGCAAGTGATTCTGGTACATCCATATAATGGAATGCGATGCAGCCACCAGGGTAAAAATAAGACAGATCTATCTTCCTGTTTATATAAAATGCTATTCAAGATACGGTATTAAGTGAAAAAATAAGATATAGCAAATGTGAAATAGTCTACCATTTAAATATAAAAAGAGGGGTATACAAATATTTATATTCTTGTTTATGCAAAAAAAATCTCTCTTAAAGTAACCAAAAGAAGCCATTGCGTCTGGGAACAAGGGAGAACTAAGAGACTGGGTCCACGGGGGAAGAGGGAACGGGCTTTGCTGCAGACACCTCTCTGTGTGAATGTTTTTGGTACATGAATATATTACCTACCTAAAAGTTACACTTAACTGGAAATGAAGAGGAGGCAACAGAATGAAAGATTCCTGTTCTTTTCTCTTAATTTATATAAACTGCTTCCTGATTTTTCCATCACAGTAATGAGCACTTAGGCCCTCACCAGACGAATTACCTACTTTTATCCCTTAAATGAACTTTGTCAACCAAATCTGGCTGGTTTTGTCATATAGTCAAGTTGGCATCACTGATCAGTGAACTGTAAGAATAATCCTTAAATTAAACAATTACACATGCAGACTTCCATTACAAAGGACGGTTCAAAAGTAAGTCCTTTTTCCAAAGAACAGTACTTTTTTTGATTTATTATAACTAACTCTAAACAATAATCTATAGATTTGTAGGTTTTAATACTAGTGTGTTTATTAATTAATTCATTCAGCAAATATTGATGGAACACCTGTTATTTTAGACCCCAGGGCTAGAGGGTTGAATAGAGAGGTTCCCATTCCTATAGAATTACTGTCTATTATGAAACATTAATTGTATGATGTTATAGGACAGATGGTAAAAGGAGAATAAGAAAAACTACCACCTTTTTGTTCCTGCCATAACTTAACCATATCACAAAATTCTCCAACTCCTTTCTCTTACTCCTTTGCAAACCTTCCACCCCTGACTTCGTTCTGTTTGACTCTGTAAGGAGTGGAGAATCTATGCGTGGGGAGAGGAAGTAACAAAATGGAGGGGACACCGGCAGGGCCTGAGCTCCTACCGTGGGCATGAGGCTTTATAAAAATTACCTTACATAATCCTCACAACGACCTGATTTAAACCTTATTGCGCTTATTTTAAAAATAAGGAAACTAACACTGAGAAATGTTAAGTAACTTAACCCAAGGCCACAGTTAGAAAACAGCAGACTGCATTCCCATCCAGGTGTGCCTGATTTTCGAGCCTATGTTCTTTCCACTATATCATGTTGCCAATCCTCATACAGCATAGTGAAGAAAAGGGAACGTATAAAATGAGTTCAAAGGACAAAGGGGGCATGGATGGCATTGAATGCAGGATCTCTCTATCCTTCCCCTACTGGGTTCACGCAGATTTGTTTTCTTTATTACAATAGAGTTTGTTTCAGTTGTCTTTCACCCCTAAGATCCACTCTATATTAACTACTTGAAAGAATTCATTTCAAAACAATTTAGATGCCTGGAAGGGCTTGTTATTCTATTTTAGTCTACGGGGACCTTACTGAAGGTCTAGTTTGTTTCCAGCGGTGACATCACAGGGTACAAAGGGCAGCAGGGAGGGTTTATGATCTCCCCACCTGGAAGGACTACAGTGCAGAGGGAGGGCCCACCTCCATGACAACTAAGCACCAGTGAGGATCTCACATTCTGGATGTTTCCATGCTGAGGGACTTTAAAAGGACAACAACCAAGGAAGCTGAATCAAGGAAGATCTCACGGGGAAGGGGAGTCCCCAGCACAGAAGGACCAAAGGAAGGAAGGGGTCCTACCATTACAGTGGGCTGTACAACATTTACCTATGATTTCTTTTGACTCAAATCCCTATACTGATTAATGATACATTAAAATAAAAGCTGATGCTTCTTTTTTGAAATAGTAGTAATGCCTATAAAATGATGAAACTAAATTTAAAGTCATGCATAATGTAAGAG
Organism: Equus quagga; assembly: GCF_021613505.1. NCBI lineage: Eukaryota > Metazoa > Chordata > Mammalia > Perissodactyla > Equidae > Equus > Equus quagga. Next base: position 14,687,026 of record NC_060269.1, read on the forward strand.
AAATCCAATTATTAAAAATTTATTATCCAATTCTCTTAAAATAGCCAGTTTTGTCTAGGATTTTTCCAAATTCTGATCCATTCTCTGGTTGAATGCTCACTAAGCTCAAAGAAATGAGCCTTTGGAGCAAAGTAATCACACACGAGCACTAACTGTTTTTTGTTTGCTTGTTTTGTTAGGAAGATTTGCCCTGAGCTAACATCCGTTTCCAATCCATCTTCCTCTATTTTGTGTGTGGGACGCCTCCACAGCATGGCTGATGAGGAGAGTAGGTCCACACTGGGGATCTGGGCCTGTGAACCTGGGCCACCAAAGCAGAGCACACAGAACTTTAACCACTCGGCCATGGGGCCAGCCCCAAGTATTAACTGTTTTTAATGGCTTCTTTTTTTCTCTTAAAAACATCCTTATTACAAGCATTGAAATTTTCTTCATCACACCTTTTTTATAAGATGTTTTACTTACGTGGTAAAAGCAGCATTTACTTTAGCCCCAAGGTAATAAGAATAAAGTATGAACATGCCAATCATAAAGGCAAGAAACACCATAATAAAGAGGACCATGAACTTGAATATGTCCTTCACTGTCCTTCCAAGAGAGATCTGTAAGGGGCCAAAGCTCTCATTCGCAGGGAGGATGTACGCGATTCGAGAGAAGCTGAGCACAACGGCTATGGCATAGAGGCCTTCAGATATGATCTGAGGGTCGGAAGGGAGCCATTTATCTCTGGCTAGAAAAAAAGGGAAAAAAAGATTTAAAATGGAGCTTTCTATTCATTGCTAACCATGCAAAATAAATACCTTAAATAGGATCTATCCTACAGTTTGGTGGCTATTATCTCAGTTGAAATTACTTTAGACGTAACTGTCTAGGCACTATTTTTCATGATAAATCAGAAATAGATGAATTCTACATTCACATGGATTATTTTAATGGAGGAAACATTATTATAAAGATACTAAGCTGACTTCGCTGACTTCACATTGAATAGAAACAGGATAAAGTACAAAAGATTAAGAAAGAGGGAAAACACTTCATTAGACACAGACTGTGTCCAGGATGACAAAACAACAGACTTGACTGATTTGTCCCTTCAGTTACCAGATTAATTGACCAGCTATTTTGTCATCCTATAGGCTCAGTTGGCACAAAACTTCTTTTCCCATATTTCATGGGGAAATTAGTTCATCTAACAGTTTATGCAACTAAAATGTCCTATTACGAGATGGAAGAATGTCACTGAATAACAATGGTGCTGTCAATGTGATATCTGAGCAATATAATGTGATCCTGGAAAATGTAAAATGCTACTGAGGTACAAAAATTTTGGATATAGATTCTGAATGAGGATGCTCAATACCCCTTTCAAGGTCACTCAGTAAGTTCACAGCAGACTATTAGGTACTCATCTCCCTGGAGGGTCAACGACACACTACGTGGTTAACCTTTTGCGAAGTCGGTCACTCCCGGAAGAATGGAGGCATTGCACATATTTGCAACAACAATAAAATTAACATTTATGGAATGTTTAATATGTACCAGGCACTGTGCTTTCAATGACCCTATGGATTTCATGTTATTATTATCCTCTTTTTAAAGCAATCAAGACTTAGAAAGGTTAAAAACCTGACCAAAATCATACACATAATAAGGAGTGAAGCCTGAATTCACAAATTTCCCTCCAGATGATAGTCATTAGACACATGTGAATAAATTTAAATAGTTACTGAAATAGTCAAGGTATATACATTGAAATAGTTAAGATTATATTACACAGTCAAGATAGATATATATTATACATATTACAAAGATACATATTACACAAGATACATACTGTAGCTAATTCTTTAATTATAAATGGTAATCATTTGCTCATTTGATCTGGTCTCCTTGGTATATAGAAATCTTTGCTTGCTGACAATAAGAGATAATGCGTTTAAATTTCACAATGTGTGAAATGTACATCTTAATTTTAGAGCAGGCACCCAGACTTCTTCAATAATGTTAACACGCTGCTTGTACTTATCACAGTGTAAGCCTTAATTGTACTTATCAGGAGTTATTCTTCATAATCAGAACACATTTAAACTCTGTGCCTGAGTTTTCTTATCTATAAAATGAGGATTAGACAATAATTTCTAAAGTCTTTGCCGTATTTAAGATTTTGTAACTATATGAAAATTTGCTAATTGTGGCTCCCCAGCTTGGCTTCAAGGGAAGGGAGGCTAACAAGGCTGAACATCAGTTTGTGCTGGGCAAGTATCCTTGCACACTGGATGTCAGCTGGGGTCTCCCTGCTCTTTATGATATAGAGAAGTTTGGCATGAATTCCATTCTGTGTCATGTTGAGGAGGAGCACAAATCCTCCCTGGTTGGTTTTCTTCTTCTTTTTTTTTTTTGCTGAGGAAGATTCGCCATGAGCTAACATCCACTGCCATTCTTCCTCTTTTTGTATGTAAGCTGCCACAACAACATGGCCACTGACAGACGAGTAGGGTAGGTCTGTGCCTGGGAAGCGAACCCAGGCTGCCAAAGTGGAGAGTGCCAAACTTAACCTCCATGCCACCAGGGCTGGCCCTCCTCTCCAGCATTTCTACAAGTTTTCCAGAGTTTACCCCCTCATGGTCACTTTAGCTCCTACTTCCTGCCTCTGCTGAATTTTTCTTCACTTCACCTGTACAGCAGTTTAGCACCATCTATTATTTTATCTCCTCCAGTCCATGCTCTCAGGGACTCATCTTCCTCATCAAGCAGTGTATCAAGTTATTTTTTACCCTAATTAAAACAATTTCATGTCCTAAGCATGTAAAAGAGTAATGAAGTTGTTAGGCTTAAAGGTAATATTCTCCCACCTTGCAACATCTTCTTTTCATAGATTGCAAACTAAGGCAGAGAGAAGTAAATTAACTCGAACAAAGTCATACAGCATGGGAGAGTCATAGCCTTGAGACGAACACAGTTTTCATGCGTTCTCCACTGTCCACACACATTCAAAACATGCCTCCTACTAAATATTTCCTTCCAAAATGTGGTTCCAACACCCTTCCCCAAACATAAGAGAACCCTGCAGCTAGAACTTACCATAAGTGAAATACTGTATCTCTGGTGGAAGAGTAACTTCACTGAGGTCGCTCTCTTGGACATAACTGTCCACATACTGTTGCGCTTTCGTTGCCTGAAGGAAAGCTAAGAATCTGGCCGTGAAAGCAGCAATGAAGATGGAGAGCATCCCAAAGTCTAGCACATTCCACAACTGCAAAATGTATTCCCTAGGTCCTTCCAGCCAGAGCTCTTTACACTCAGACCACATCATTCCTGTCACAACACACACAGAGGGTATAGGTTAGATTTTACAGCTTAGATCAGAAGCTATTATTTTGTCCACCATCAGGCCCCACCTCTAAAACGCCCCAGATGTGAAGCACTGTACTAGACACCATAAAGCACCAAACGACTGGGCAGCTCACTGAGGCCCTGGGCAGAGTTAAATGGAAGGAGAAGCTTCGACTAAAGGAACGATTCACGCCACCAAGTTAGATTTTGGAGAAAGACAGTTCTCCATGTGGCACCAGAAACGGTGCTGCTCATATGGGGGGGGGGGGGGGGGCAGGAAGGGGGAGAGGAAATAAGCAAGGAAGGCTCTTCAAGTCAAACAATTTGGCCCCGTGAAACTTTTGGAGGAGAGGAGAAAACTCATCTTTATAACACCACAATGGTTAAGGATCAAACCATAGTGATTATCAGAGAAATAAGCCCCTAAATGAGAAACTTACTGTATAGTTTTAACAACAATGCTTTCCAAATTATCCAGGAATGCTTACATCCTGTCCCCTACCCTCTGTCCTCATTTCAGCTTCCTGCTGGGGAGGTGAGGAATATCATTGGAAAAAGAAGAAACCCTTAAACAGTAAGCCCTAGGAAATTATGAAGAAACTTAAAGCAGAAAATGCCATTCTGGGAGAAAAGGATAAAATATTCCAATTTCACAACTTGTCCTGACTATATAAGGGGAAAATATTATCGAATTTTACAAAGAAATGTAACAGCTCAAAATAAAATTCATAAAATAATTACTTGACCCAGGTTGAGGTCATAGGAGTGAACCAACCTATTAATTCAGGAACTGAGAAGATACCAAGAAACACGCCAGGTGACATAGAAGAATATACAAAAATGACTTTGAATTAGTAATCAATAGATAAACTGGTTCCACTCTTCATATTTTTTTCTCACATCGCTTAAAATTTTCACTTTAACACAGCTATTCAAAATGGGCTATTGTGAGGTGAAGCAACAAACATTCTGAAAATTGAAACCCTCCTAGAAAACCTTTAGAACTAAAGCAATAAAACATTCTTTAATCCGTTAATAGCCACTGGGTTATTCCACAAGTATTTCAATTAAATATTTGATCATCACAGTGAGTCACATTAAAAAACTTATATTTTATTCAAGAACTGAAGTTAGATTTCTGAAACACAGTATATTTATAATTAGGCTCATGTTACCCATAAAAATTTTTATTTAGTGTTAAGGAATACCTTTTAGCATTATCAAGCTGTTAAATTATTCAATTATTTTTCTATTCTGCTTATCTTACAACAGTAATGTTGTCACCATATAATGTACAATAACATTTTAAATAGAAAATGACAATAATTATATGGATATTATTTTTGATAGACATTAGAATACTTAAAATAAAAGGCTTACCAAGAACCCAGACCATAATTAGCATTTCGGTCCACGTGAACTGGGTGGTTTTGACCCTGAAGATCTGTTTGGGATAGTCAATGACAGTGATATTTGGCAGCGTGGTGATGCCTTCGAATCTGTCTGAGGCGTTGAACACAAGCAGGCCCAGGAAGATGATGAAAGAGGCAGCATGTGCCACAAACTTCATAAAAGGGCTTCGCAGAATTTTCCCCAGCTGTAATAAGACAGAAAAAAAGGGAAACTTTTATTTTAGAAAATCTAGCTTCCACTTATGAAAATTACTATACAGGTTAAAAAGAAAAAAGAGATGAAATGAAAACACTTTCAAAATTCGGCTTCTGTTTCTGAAGAGCTATACATTGTAAAAATTACTCCTTCTAAGGGATGCTTCTTCCAAGAATAATTTAAGGAATCTTCACACTTCATTGTTTCTAGATATCCAATTTGTCTTAGGATATACTGCATTCACAGATGCATTTCTGGAAATCACAAAGCATATACTAGTTACTATTATTTTTACATGAAAGACTATGCAATGTTAAAGCTTTTAGAGTCTAGAAAAAGAAACTCCAAATTTGTAATGTGTAACTGTTTATTGCTTTATTATTGAAATGTTATGATGAGTTTGCAGACTCATTCATTTATAATCGAAATGTTATAATGTGTTTGTAGCATATTGCAAACTCTCTGAAGATTAAAAAAAAATACTACTACAGAAGTATAGGTCTCACTTCTAAATGTTCCAAAATCAAGTTGTACTTTGTATGATATAAAAAAGGCAGAAAATATTATAATCAAGATAAATATTTTGTTACTACCCCAATAAGAAGAGAGAGACATACACAATAATTAGAACCTCTAAGTAGGTTAACTTAACTAAAAATCATCCCTGAGTTTGGAAAATCATGTAATTAGTACAAAAGCATTTCTAAAGTTCAGTTTATAATTATTTTGAGGTAACTCCTTTAAAATCCCATGTGATATAATGTCCTTGAAAGCCCCATGTTCTAGTAGAAATGAAAAACAACTCCTCCTGTCTCCAGGGTCTCTGTAGTCCAAGAATTAGGTACGTTTGGTAGATTTGTCAAATAAGTTCTCTATTCTACATACTCAGAGCCTACTTTCAAACTCAGTCTGACCTTAAAAAGTACCAAGGTTCCCATTTAAAAGACCATAACTTCAAACAAATGCTTTTGTATGTATCCAGAAACTTAATTTGATATCAACAAATAACCAAAGAATGTCAAACATTTCTGGGATTAAACATGAATGCACACAGACAAATGTCACATTTTCCATAATAGACACAGAAAAATAAACAACACATTTACATATCACCATGCTGTTCTGCAGCTGCAAAGAGGGCACATTCGGGGAAGCACGTAGTGATTCGTGGGAGGTGCCAAGTCCGTTTCTCCAAGAGGCTGATTTTTTAAAACTTTAAATAACATGAAAAGAAAACAGCATGCCCATCTTAAAAATGAGACACAGGGGCCAGCCCAGTGGTGCAGCGGTTAAGTTCGCACATTCCGCTTTGGTGGCCCGGGGTTTGCCGGTTCGGATCCCAGGTGCAGACCTATGCATCACTTGGCAAGCCATGCTGTGGTAGGCATCCCACATATAAAGTGGAGAAAGATGGGCACGGATGTTAGCTCAGGGCCAGTCTTCCTCAGCAAAGAGAGGAAGATTGGCAGCGGATGTTACCTCATGGCTAATCTTCCTCAAAAAAAAAAAAAAAAGCGATACGCATGGAGAATTCTTGTTATGTTGTCTTTTCACCATAGGCTAGGTGGTATATGGCATGTATAAATGTGGGCTCCAGAAACGATTCAGTTCCCTCTTTTCCCTTCTCTACTGGGCAGAGTTCATCACATCATTAGCTGAACTTTTACAAGAGAAAAAAGAATGGACTTCAAGATGCCTACTTCAAACCCAAGGTAATGTGTTAAGTGACTAAGCTGCCCTAAGAGACAAACACTTAGGAACCTGGACTTTCTACTTCATTTCCCCCAGAAAGGGAAATTATTTGGGTGGAATGTGATTTTTGCTTTCATGCTGCTCTCTCATTATTTATAGTTTTGAGTCTTGAGTGTTTATGTATTTGAGGAATCTCAAGGTACTTTTCCATGATATATAACAAAAGAACTCAGCCGAGGCACTAAAATTGATCAAAATGACAAACCTTCTGCCTTAAATTGCATGGGCAGCTCAACAACAAAGCAAGATGGATGAAGAATATCGCGCATATACGGTGCCTGCGGAGCAGGACTCCGCTGGGGAGACTGCTGAGCCGAGAGATGACGGATTTTCAGGGTCATTTCTAAGTGGCCTTGACTCATTTTGCTTGAAACTGCCTCTGATTTAAACAAAACCAGATTGGGGAATATAAAAACAGGATTAAAGGATCTCAGAACAGCTTCTTCTCCCTGGCAGTGCCCTTTATTAACCTAATACAGATTCTGCCAGCATGACTTGTATCCTTCCCACATCTCGTTTAGAGGATGTCTTAGGCACAATTAAATTGACTCTACACAGGCAAGCTGAGAGAGGGATAAAGGTAGTGAACAAAATGATTGGAGCAAAACTAGATAAAAAATTTTAAAAATCCCCCAAACTCCAAATTCTACATTTTTTAGAATCTTCTGAAGGAAGAAAGGGCTACGGGAACCTGACATGCACTTTCTTGAAGACTTTGGAGAATACCACTGGTCGCAACCGTGCTTCATACACTCAGCCAGAGATCTCTTTGATAGGTTCAGAGGAGTGCTTCATGCTCAGGTCAACTGCTTATGGCACCACCGCAGTAGGGCTGTTCCCCTTCCACAGGCTGGCCCGTCTACTTATTAAGCTATCAATAGAATTAGCACAAGTGCTCCTTCACTCAAGTAGCTTTTCCTCCTGTCTACCATGGGGATTTTATCTTAAAAGGCTAAGCTTATATGCCTGCAAATGTGATCTATCCCACTAGAACGAAATCCTGTTTTATCCCTTATTTGAATTGATCCAGTCATTAAAAAAGCAGAATTCATGGTCTTGAGTCAATTAACATTCAGGGGAAAACTGATAAGAGCCTTAAGTAGGAAGCTTTTCCCTTTTTCATCCCAAAAGGACACAGTACACCAACCACAGGGGAAATGGCTGTAGAAAGGCTTGTACCCTGCTGCAAGGTGCGATCCAGTAGCCGATGGCAAGAAACGGAAGGCCCAAGGCCACCACCAGCACAACCAGACACTTGATGGCGATGGTCTGTTCCCGAAGGCCAGAGAGGTTCTCGTACCAGATGGTCAGGAGCTGCTGCTGGCAGTTGGGATGAGCCACAAACTGTTGGCAGAGAGAAACAGAGAGAGAGAGAGGTAGGTCACCTGGCCTCTATCGACAGTTCAACTACTGACTGTGTGTGTATCCTAAAGATATTTTCCCAGAATATAGGCACTGGAAGCCTCTGGTAATATTCTCCTTTACCTTCCCTCCATTTTTCAAAACTGCTTCAGAACGAATAGAAAAACCAAAGTGGAAACAAGAGGGTAAAATTGACGTTGTCCTTAATCATAGTTCTTTCTGATTGAAACTCTTCCTAATTCACAGACTCCTCTCTGGAATCTGGGTGACATATGCTTTCCTTTGTAGAAATGTGTTCCATCTTGCTGTCTGCTGGCTTACTTGCATTCAATTCAAAATGGAAAAGAAAATAGCTATTTGGTTTATTATAGACTATAGCTAAAAGAGAAATGTGTTATTATGTTTCATGTGCAACTCCTCAAAAGCTACATGTATGAAAAATATATACATGATATGTCCTATGTATACATATGGACTACCACTGCAAATCTGCAGTCAATGAACCTGCAAATATTACGCTGGGTCCACACTTGCACTGCTTCCAGGAACTGGCATCAAATGTCACTTCCTCCCTGTTGCACTAATCTGTCCTCCTTTTTTGCTTCCTCCGTCACAGGTCAAAAAACCACAAATATTTATCTCCAGCAGTTCTTTTAAACTACAATTCTAATCAGGAAAAAATGAGCAAATCATACTTATTTCAGTGCTGTCATTTTGTTTTATTTTGCAGTTTGATTTTGCTAAGTTATCTGCCTGCGTCTATTTAGAAGGACAGGGATTTCCTTAAGCCCTGTCCTTATTCAGGTAGCAGAATGTATTTGTAGTGAGGCCCACGTAAAAAGGTCCCTAGGCCAAAAGGTGCCCACGTGTAGCTGCATATGCCTTTCTTTGAATGCAGAGGTGCGCTTTGCCCAAACTTTGGAATTATTCAGAATCATTCACAAATCAACTACAAGTACAAATGCGTTTTTTTAAAAAGTGTTCAGGGGCTTGCCCGGTGGCGCAGAGGTTAAGTTTGCACATTCTGCTTCTCATTGGCCCGGGGTTCGCCCATTCAGATCCCGGGTGGGGACACGGCACCACTTGGCACGCCATGCTGTGGTAGGCATCCCACATATAAAGTAGAGGAAGATGGGCACAGATGTTAGCTCGGAGCTAATCTTCCTGAAAAAAGAGTGTTCAGCAACACAAAATCAAGGTATCACTGTCTTCGAAAAAACAATAAAAATAACAATGAACCTGTTAGGAAGTACCTGTGGAATGTTTTTGCAAACTCTGAGAGGCAAAGAAAGAAGCCGCAGTTCCCACTAGAAAAAGAGTTCATCTTTAATCAAGTTCTAGTTAACGATCCTAATGACTCTTAGTAACTCTAGGCAATTCCTCAAGTTATTTGGCTATTTAGCAACAGCACACCTACAAGGAAATGAACAGGTTTCCACTCACTGGTGCCTAGTTTCCCATCAGCTCTTCTAATCAAAGAAAAAGAAAAAAGAAAAAGACAAGCTCATGCCCCAGGGTAGGCAGAAGAGGCACAATTCCCCCAAGTCCTCATTCTTGCCCCCAGTGTGCACCCGCCCTCTGGGAAGTCCACTGATGTCTGCTGTGACAGTTGCCGCTGCAGCACGGTGCACAAAGAAGACTTGATGGCTCATAAGCAGAGGTGGAGAAGATGAGTTTACAAATATTAGATGTGAAATAGTTAACTCAATTTTTTTCAATAACACAAACTGAAAGGATTTGGGAGATTTAAACTACTAAAAATAAAGAGCGCTAGCTTTTCTTGCTTGATGAGTTTAATGTGAAAAAGTGTATTTTATCTTGTAAGTTCCTTTCAATTCAGTTACAAAAATCCTAGGTCCTGAGGCTCACTGGTCATTGCTAGCTGCTAAGTGTATATTAGATCTTCTCTCCAAACTCAAGATTTTGCACTCTTCCAAAGTCCCGATTTTTGAAAACAGTATTTCAAGATCAGTGCAGTCATTAATTGAATTTATGATGAAATATAATCAAGGCTGAAGGCTTCCTGGGGTCTATGCAACAGCTTCCTAGGATTCATGTTGAGAGCTCCTCCAAAATTCCACTTCTGCCTCTGTAGTGTATTGGATCATTTCTTTCCTGTTTCACTACTTCTGTGTTAAAAACCCTCCTGCCCTCTACAATTCCTAAATGTCTGTCTCCTTCATTCATTCATTCATTCATTCACTCTTCAAAATGTAGTAAGCCCCTCCTGGAAGCCAGGCACTGTGTGAGGTATTTGGTACAAGAAGATGTAAATAGGAGCATCAGTGATGTATTAAGCGATAAGCAATCCCTGTTCCAAGGCACCCAGTAAACTCTCAATAAATGTGGGGAAAAAAAGCCATTATGATGGAGACTTGGACTCCACATGCTTGCCAGGATAAATAATCAGCATTTAAAATAGTCTTAACTTGAATGTTGGTCCAAATGTCTTGGTGTTTGGAGGATCTGCATTTGTGGGAAGTTAGATAGATGCAAATAAAAGGCAGTCCTGCAATTCCAGCCAGGCTCAGATGGGGAATGGTGCATTCAGGACCATCTACAGGTAGAGTATATGATGTCAACAAATCAGATACCACTTGGGAAGTCAACATGCACTTTTCACAGGACAAGGGTTTCTGCAAGACACAAAATCCTCCACGAAGTAAAGACACAGGTAGACACGTGTCCATATGAAACTGATGGACAAATTTCCTCTTTGTGAGTATCTAGCCTTTCTTTCTTAGCTTTAACTCTTGAGGAGAGAAATATTAACGTTGTTGTAGGGCTCCCTCTTCTTGCTCCTCCTCCTTGAGCTAATCTTTAAATTTGAAGATGTGCTTTATGGCATTAATTATATTGGATAAAGGTTACACAACCCTCAAAGACTTGATGGAAATCAATCTTTTCCATGTGGCATTATATAATGATCAATCTTTGACCCACTGCGACTTGTACAATACAGTGCACTCGATATATGTTAAATATAGTCATACGCTGCATAATGACATTTCAGTCAATTGTGGACCGCATATGATTATGGTCCCATAGGATTAATAGCATATAGCCTAGGTATGTAGTAGGCTATACCATCTAGGCTTGTGTAAGTACACTCTACGATGTTCTCACAAGGTTGCCTAACAAAACGTTTCTCAGAATGTATCCCCATTGTTAAGTGACGCATGACTGTACTAGCCAAAACTGTGATGTTTGCATTTTACTTCTTACACTTTAAAATTCAGCTTATCAGGTATATTTCCTGTATTACTAATTCTACCTTCTTCTTAACTGAGATAATAATACACCACCATATGGTATCTGTTGATTGCTTTTAATCCACGGAAAGAAACTACAAATAGATATTTTCCTCCAATGATTTAAAATCCTAATACACGTACACAAGGAACATTTAAAAACAGAAAATAAAACCAATACAATAGTAGCAAGTGAGGGAAAAAAGCTAATCCCTCCAGCAGATGAGTTTTGCTCTTTTCAATGACTTCAAAATAAGGCAGTGACCTTTATCTCTTAAAACTGTACCATGCAAAAAGTCTCCGTATGCTGCCACAGCAGTCATAACGAGCTGGATAGAAATTTGTATGCTGTTTCCTAACTTCAGTGGGCCAGCAAATTGAAATCATCGCAAAACTAATACCCTTATTTGAGGTTTTTTGATGTAAAGGGAGAATGCGTGACACATAAGAAAATCTCCATCTTTCAATGGAACAAAACTACTGCAGCAGTGACAGCAAACTTTCTTTTCCTGCCAAATGACTAACATATTGTAAACTGAACCACCAATCAAGGCAGGTTATGGAAAACAATTAGATAATTTTCAACTTAAAAAAATTCACGCTACATTGTCTTTTTATCAAATCAGCCTTTACAAGAACTATCTTCATGAGAATGCTGCTGTTGTGCAAAAAATACGGTTGGAACTTTGTTTTTAATACATTGTTGGAGCCACGGATTATAGCATTTAAAAGAAAACATTCTCATGAATAAACCTAGATCATTCAACTTCTTTTTAAAGTTCCTTGAATTGTGAAATATAAACCAGAAACTTACATCGCACAAGTTTTTTGGATTTCGAATCCACTGAGTGCAAAACGTTCTGTTACATCTTGGTGCCTGAGCACAAACCTAGCCAAGAGGCTGCACAGTGCAGGACCCAGACCACAGCGGTCAGCACACGCACCCCAAAGTCCTGTAGTACATTTACCACTCTCTCATTGCATTGCTCCTTTTCTGGGCTTTCTCTATACACCTTCTGCATACATGGCGGATAATTTTATGGGTATATATTGCTGCACGTCTCTTTTCTCAATTTTTCTTTAGTTAAACCTAATCCCACTATGGCAGAAATAAGAGAGCAAGGAGGAAGAACTGAGGAAATGTTCTCCTCTTTCTCAAGAGCCTTGTTTTCCAGATTCGATGGTCTATCAAGTTCTAGTATCTTTTATCTCTGTCAAGGGCTTTCTTACAATAGACATAGCTCACTAGAAGTGGCAGAACTCTTGTTACTTCTACGGGGGGAGGGGACTTATGCTCATCCCCAAGTCACAGAGAAAGTAGAGGTACAGTTAGGATGTTTCTTTTGAGCATTTAGTCCATTCTTCTAATTGGAAAATAATGTTTTTGCCTAAAAGTTAATTTTCTTGTACTCATTTTAAAAAAATCAAATTTCACCTTTAACCCTATTCCATTCTCTTTTGTAGCATAATGTGGGTAACTCTACAAACAGTGATAATATTTACTATCTTTCCAGTTTTATTATTAACCTTAGAGACCACTCAGAAATGATTCTGGGATGAAGACTCTTCAACACTCACTTCCAGACAGAAGACAAATTACTGTTTGTTCCCCACCAGCAGCATATGATTGCCCATTTCACCAAGAGCATTGAGAATTGTAACTTTCTATTCTTTAATAATTTGAGAGGGAAAGTGGTATTTATATATATATTTTTTCTTTTTTTTTGAGGAAGATTAGTCCTGAGCTAACATCTGCTGCAAATTCTCCTGTTTTTGCTGAGGAAGATGGGCCCTGAGCTAATAGCTGTGCCCATCTTCCTCTATTTATTATATGTGGAACGCCTGCCACAGCATGGCTTGATAAGCAGTGCGCAGGTCCACAGCCGGGATCCGAACTGGCACACCCCAGGCTGCCAAAGCAGAGGGCATGTACTTAACTGCTGCACCAGCAGGCCGGCTCCTGTATATTTAGTATGCATTTCTTTTATTACAAGAGGGTTTGAAAATTTTAAATATGTTTGTTAGCCGTTTGAATTTTCTCTTCTGTGAACTACCTATTCAAGCCGTTTGTTTATTTTCCCACAGGACTCTAGAAATTTTCCTTACAAATTTGTTTGAACTCTTTGGATATTAAGAACATCAACATGGGGTGGCCCCATGGACAAGTGGTTAAGTTCGAGTGCTCCGGTTCAGGGTGTGGGCTTTCGCCAGTTCGGATCCTGGGCGTGGACATGGCACTGCTCATTAGGCAATGCTGAGGCAGCGTCCCACATGCCACAACTAGAAGGATCCACAACCAAAAAATATACAACTATGTATTGGGGGAGATTTGGGGGCGGGAAAGAAGACTGGCACCAGTTGTTAGCTCAGATGCCAATCTTTAATAAAAAGAAAAAAAAATCAACTCTTTGTAAGTTGTATTTGAGAAAAACGTTTTTCCCAGTCTGCCCTTCACTTTTTTGCTTAACATCTTTCTGATTTACAGAGGTTTTAAGTTGTATGTGGCCAAATTATTTATATTTTTGCTTCGTTATTTCTTCTACTGCTTTTCTGTTGGAAAGTTCTTTTCCACATAAACATTCTTCTTTTTTTTGTTGTTGAGGAAGATTGGCCTTGAGCTAACATCATGCCCATCTTCCTCTACTTTGTATGTGGGGTGCCTACCACAGCATGGCTTGCCAAGCGGTGGCATGTCCACACCCGGGATCCCAACTGGTGAACCCTGGGCCGCCAAAGCGGAACATGTGAACCTAACCACTGCGCCACCAGGCCTGCCTCCCCACATAAACATTAAATTCATGTTCAGATAGCTCCCATTTGGGTCTTTTATATTTTCATTTTCTTGATTAACTGCCATTGACTCTCTAAGGCCTGGAGTGAAGACCTGAACTCTGGTAACTCTGAGTCCAGATAGAAGCCAACAGCCTCAGAAACAGAGCTGGGAGTAGATCTTGGGTAGATGGCAAAAGAGACTTCCTGAGTCTCTTGTGGGACCTAAATGGCTTACCATTACATAAAACTGGTTTCCTTGGTGAAATTATGGGTTTATTTGAATAATTATGAGTTTATTATGCTATCAGGGGGACAAAAATTCCATAACATATAAAGTTATTTTGAAATACCAATGCCTCACACATAGCTGGAGATCACCTCAGTGCCACATTGGGGAGGGTTCACACATCATTTTAATTTTACTTGGTTTTATTTGGGAACCAGAAATGAGATGATGGAAAAAGGAAGCAGGAGAAGTGGGTGGGGGTATCTTCCCTCTCTGTTAGATGGAGACGGGTGAGTGTTGAGTGAAGAATGAGGGAAGTCTTGGAGAGAAAGAAAGAAAGAGGAATTGGTGCTTTTTTGGGCATTCTAGAATAGAGTTCTTACAAACATTTATTGAGTAAAGAAACCAAATCAAAGACTTGAACTAATATTCCTTTTATAACATAAAACAAACAAAACCAAAAATGCCTGCGAAATCCTAAGTTTCCTTTCAGTTCTAAATACATTTTTTTGATGTTTCCTGGCAGTTGACTGATGGTAAATTTATTATTAATGATGCCTCATACAGTGTAACCTACACATCAATTTATTTAAAATTAACATGCAGGAAGACATTCACCCTGCAAGACAGGTTGGTTAACAGAAGCTGTAGATGAGCTGTCTCTGCTAATATGACACTTTCAAAGCAATGATAAAGACCCAGGGACAACTGAAATCAATCCTCTCCTCTCAGGTGCTAAAGAGAAGAGATGCATATTGCAAGATATGTGAATAAATGTCCAGACAGTTTTCTAAAAATGATCCAGTATTAATCTTATTCAAAATGACCTTTTTCCCTCAATGCAGCAAAACCTCAACCAGCAAGAATGTTCTGAGAGGAGGGCAGTTGAGGCAATTTAATTATCTTGTAACTGATAATCCCTTGAAAAGTTATTTATTTCAATATTTACTGAGAATCTTCACATTTCACTGTCTTATTAAATAGAGGGGAGTCTGTCATTAATGGCTGGCTAAAATCTTGTGAACACCACATGCAGAAGTCCTCTACATTGTGGTAGAATTGTGTGTGTGTGTGTGTGTGTTTGTGTGTGTGTGTGCAGAGAGAGAGAGAGGTTTCCCATTCTCACCTGCTGCCAGCATTTGCCTAGGTTCCAGGGCTCAGAGGCATACGTGCAGCCTCTGATTTGGAAGGGGTCACATATAACAGGCAAGACTCAGGGGCCTTTTCTGGTGGTGTGGGAGCAGGTCATCTGCAGCAGAGGCAGAATTGTTCTCTTTGGGCCACAGAAACTCCAACACGAGGCCAGTTCTGGGCCTGGTTCTGGGCAAGGTTTCTGGAAGCACAGCTTAGATAAGCTTGTTCCTCCATCTCTCCTAATGCTGGTGTGAGCCTCCTCATAGCCCTTACTAAATTCCCTTCTGTTTAAATTGGCTATGGTCTGCGACTCAGGACTGAAACCAGTAGAGTGAACATGAAATCTGTCTGATGACTACGAACTGAACTTGCTTAAGAGTCACCATTCTGAGATTAAATTTTCACAATGTAGAAATGTTATTAGCTAATTCTTCTTGAACAATCACCATGTACCATCCCTGTGCTGACTACTTTACATGCATTAGCACATGTAATCCTCAAGACAACTGAAAAAGTAGTTATTACTGTTGTCCTCACTATTACTAACCAGCAGACCAAGGCTTAGACTGGTTAGGGCCTTGCCTGTGGTCACTCAGAGAACACATGGGTGACTTAAGACTTGAACCCTTGCAGGTTGTGTGGCCTGCCCTCTTAAGCTCCATGCCACACTACAGAGAGGAGAGAAGACTCAGCTATTCATAGATTGCCAAGTTCATGAAACCAGATATATTCCTGATAACAGCTTACTACTTCATGACTTATTGGTCTCTCTTGAGGTACCAAAAAAACTTTATTTATCTAACATATATGAGCTGTTAGACTCTAGATCATTGAGATTTTTATTATAGTGAAACATCATAACTACAATTTTCATGAGTTATTTACAAGCCCCATACAAGTACAAATACATACACAAGACAATTTATCTGCAATAACCAGAGTAAAAAAGCAGTCATAACTTTTATTTCTAGCAACTGCATGGCCAACTCCATAAGCCATGTGACCTTAGACATGTCATTTAAGTTTGGCAAACCTCAGTCTCCTTGTAAAATAGAAATCTTATCATCTCTCTTACCTATTTTATAGGAGAAATGGATGATAACATAGGCTTGTCACAAGGATTCACATGAGAATGTGCGTAACTGTGCCTTACAAAAATGTATACAAGTAACAGATTTTATTATCATTAATTGCATTGTAATTAACAGTTTACAAAGTTATTTTGCATATCTTAATCCATGGAAATTTCACTAAAACCTTGACATGGGTAAGAGATATTATCTTCCTTTTATATGAAGAAACTGAAATTTAAGGAAGTTTTATGACTTATCCAAGGTCCCACAATGGATAAAAAGTAGAAAAGATCAGAAACTAAACATTTGACTCATAACTTTACCATGCTACTTCGCTTCATCTCTTTCATGAAGGAAAAAAATCTTTCACCAACAGCATCTATGCTTATTATTAAAAAAAAAATTCCTAGGGGGCTGGCCCCGTGGCCGAGTGGTTAAGTTCGCGTGCTCCGCTGCAGGCGGCCCAGTGTTTCGTTGGTTCAAATCCTGGGCGCAGACATGGCACTGCTCATCAAACCACGCTGAGGCAGCGTCCCACATGCCACAACTAGAAGGACCCACAACGAAGAATATACAACTATGTACCGGGGGGCTTTGGGGAGAAAAAGGAAAAAATAAAAAAATAAAATCTTTAAAAAAAAAAAAATTCCTAGGATTATGGCATAGTTGACATTACATGTTTACTCCAATACAGAGCTGGATGAGTGGGCCACTCACCTTTTTGACTTCATACTTAATAGCAAGTTTGACACGACTCAACGACGCTTTATGCCTGTGCACCTCCAGGGGCTCTGCCGACTCCAAATCTCCATTGAGAATAGCTTCTACCTCTTCCGAGTCTCGGCAAAGATCCAGCACACCCACTACAAAGTCTTTGCATTGCATGGAGAGCTTCCGATAGTCATTCTAAGAACAAGAGGTTTAGAGTTTAATACAAAGAATTTGCTTTAACTCAACATACAGTGTTGAGAGTTTGTGTAAATTAGAAAAAGGTATCCTCTCCTCTGGGGAGGAAGCTGCAGCCCTTATCTGGCTGCAAGGCTTACTGAGTTAGATACAGGCTGGATTGGCCCCCACCCATCCACTTAGCCAGGACCTTTCCACAACCTGCCCAACCATATAAGACAGCTCTGAAAATGGTATGTATATACATCACTGGCTTGTATTACAACACGTTGGCTACATGCTGATGCTAAAAGACCAAAGGATCAAAAAGAGTTGTATTCCTCTTGTACAGATAAACAGGAGTCTTCTTAAAACCCAAAGAAGACTACTTCCATAATGAAAACTTTTTTAAATGGCCATTTTTCTAATGCAGCAATTTGACATAGAAGATTGACTATACATAAAA